>NC_062547.1:3184119-3449119 GCF_016906955.1 Phacochoerus africanus
CCAGGTTCAGGCGGCAGGCCCTGAGCGCATCCACCAGGTGGGACACGGCCGCGTCCTCCCTCCTGCTGTTCTTCCAGACTCGCAGCGACTCCCTCACCTGCTCGGTCAGGTTTCGGGGATACTTCTCCTCGATGGCGTCGATCTTGGCGTCAGACACTTTGAGCTGCCGAGCCAGCCGCCTCCAGTCCTTCCCCACGTTGTCGCAGATGATGTCAAACGCTGCCCGCAGGTCTGGGGAGGGAAAGGACAGGCTGACTCCGCCAGCTTTGGGGGCGCGAGGAGACGGGCAACCCCGCGATCCCGATGGGCTTCAGGGTGCTGGGTCCACGGGCGGTCCTCCCGCGGGGGCCGCCGTCACCCAGCAGCAGAGGGCTGGGGGCGGCCCCAGAGACATATACCCTGCGTCTTAGTACGGAAGCTGCCCCGACTGACACCGTCTCTGGTCCCCGGCTGCCGTGTCCTCGTCTGCTGAATCGTCACTGCTGGGGTGGGCACCACAGACTCACGCGGCAGGAGAGGAGGAGGAATGACTCCAGCTGAGGCTCCTGCAAGCTGCACCCCAGCCCCAAGGCCTGAGCCGCCGTCGGCCTGGGTGCAAACACCTCCCGCCCGGACAGCCCTGGGACGAGGGCACCTGTGTCACCATGACCATCCACACAGGGCACGTCACTTCCGGAGGTCACACAGCTGGACAACGGCAAAGCCAGGATGGGAAGCCTGGCTGGTGTGGGGCCAGAGCCCACTCTTAACTGCTATGCAAAAACCGCCCCTTATCAACCCGGCCGGACCAGCGGTCACGCTTCCGGCGTAACTTCCTCCGTAAGTAAGACAGAGACAGACGTAAACCATATAAACCTCAACTGTCACGAGCTGTATCTTGGGGGCTGCCTTTTACTGTGACCAGAACTCTCCCTCCTGACTCTCCTCGACAACAACTTGTGCGTCCTGTCTTGCTTGTTCGGCACTGCTGCGTGCCCAGTATGTCTGTGTATAAACCTGAAACTGGCTGCTCTCGGGCACAGCCGTGCTGCCCAGCTTGTTCCTCGCAAGCACCAGTCCCAAGAGGATGCCCGCGGTGTCACAGTCACATCCTTTTTTGGATCAGCGACCACATGACTAATTCCAGGCCATAGCTTCAGGCCTGTGAGATGTCCTCAAGGCACTGTCCACCCGGCTCCCTGGGCTCTGGGAACACAGGGGTGGCTGAGAATCCCAGCTACCCTCGGGTCTCTCACTGCTGGAAGCCCCTGCAAGCGCAGGGAGGGTGGAAAGAAGCCCAAAAGCAGCGTGGTGGCTACAGTCACCCAGGGCGGCCAGGCGGCCCCCTTCAACCCTACGGGCTGCTGGTTACAGGCTGAGCATCTTGGGCACGTCACTTAACACCGCTCTCAGCCACAGTCCTTCCCATAGGAAATCAGGAATAGTAATAGATGATGCTACCTAACAGACTCATTGTGCAAATTAAACACGTAAGCTGCAGAGTTCCCATTGCGGCTCATTGGTAACGAACCCAACTAGCATCCATGAGGATGAGGGTTCGATCCCTGGCCTCGCTCAGTGGGTTAAGGATCTGGCCTTGCCATGAGCTGTGGTGTAGGTTGTGCAGTGGAGGCTCGGTGGCCAGCAGCTACAGCTCTGACTCCGGCCCCTCGCCTAGGAACAGGAGACCCCTGTTAAAGATTTATGATCACAGTATTTTCAGCCAGAGGAGAAGGGCATTAACTGGGCAGACAAACCCCCCAGAGGATGCCCAGGAGGGCCGAATTCCCCCACCTGGGAGGTGAGCGACGCCCATTTCTTTCCAGTAACTTCTAATATGTACACCGGGACAAAACACTGAGGCTGGGGGGGGTGGGTGTCCGTGCTCAACAACCTAGGAAACGTTCGCTTTTCTGAGTTTTCGTTCTCTTATCTGCAAAGCGGGCATGTCACCCGGCTCTCAGGAATGCTTAGAGAAAACACAACCCGGAAAAGCAAACCGAATCCGGAAAAGATTAGGCGCAGGGAAGAGCGAAACCACTGGAGGGCCACCCCCTCCCGCCCGGCCCGCCCGCCCGCCTCCCGGCTCCCGCCCCCCCTCCCGCCTCTCGGGCCCCGCCCGGCCCGCCCCCCCCACCCCCTAGCCCCCGCCCCCCCTCGCCCCTCCGGCGCCGCCCGCTCCCCCGCGACCCCCGCCCCCACCTCGCTCCTCCGGCGCCGCCCCGCCCGCCGCGCCCGCCTCGAAGGCGTCCAGGCGCCGCAGCAGGTCCTGGCGCCGCAGGGAGACGAGCAGCTCGCGCAGCAGCGCAGTGTGCTCGGGACTCAGCTCGTTCTGCTCCAGGAGCACGGAGAAGAGGTCCACGCCGCTCTGCACGCGCTCCAGCTTCCTCTTGCCCACGCGTCCCTGGCACAGGAACTTGAGCTCGGTCAGCTCGCTGCTTGACAGGCTGGCCGACACCGAGTGCAGCAGCACCAGGAACGGGTCCATGGCGGCGGGTGCGGGCTGCTGCCCGCTCGCCGGCCCGCGCTCCGGCAGACCGGGTCTCCCGCCTCCTCACGCGCCGAAGCTCCTCCGTCTGGCAGCCGCAGCTTCCACTTTGCCCGCCCTGCGCCCCGCCACCGGAAGTCTGCCGCAGACCCGCTTTCTCTCGCGAGAACGCCCCCGACCCGCGCATGCGCCCCGAGCCCAACCGTGGACAGCTCCTCCCGGGAGGCGGCCGCGGCCGCAAGGGGGCGCTTCAGACACGCTGGCGGAGGGGCCTTGGGACGGCCTCTGCGCCTGCGCCCTGCCGACCTTCTCCCTCCGGGTTGGCCTGTGTGGCCTTGGGGGTCCCGAGAGCTAGGGCCCCTGCTGGGGGCGCCCGCCTTCGTTTCCTGTGGAGTGTTGCACTGCGGAGGCCGATAATAAATGCATTTCTCTATTAACATTTGCGAAAAGGCCTGTCCTTTGGTGCCCCCTGGACTTCTGTGTGCAGTAAAAACTTCAGAGGTTTATTGAGGTTTTAGCGTTTCATAAGTACTTCATTTTTAATGTTACCGTCATTATTTTCGAATGCTTATTAACGTTTATTAAGCGCCTACTGTCTGCCACGCAGTAGGTTCTGGAGACAAATTTGGGAACAAAGTGCGGAATTCCCCCCTGCCCGGAGCTTACAGCATCAGTACCCAAAGTTACGTAATACAGGTCAGCAAGACAGAAGTTAGCAGGACCCAGGGCCACGGGGAGGGGGGATGGGAGTGCGGCGGGGGGGCGGGGTCAGAGTCGGCCTCCTGCTGCAGGTGCGGGGAAGAGGAGGCCGGTGCGCAGGTGAGCCCGGAAGAGGGCGGGGCGGAAGCCAGGGCAGAGGCACGGGGAGGGGGACGAGGTGGCGGGAGCCGAGCCAGGGAGGCAGGGCGTGGTCAGCAAGGGGAAGGCAGGAATTAGGAGCCGCCAGGTTGGGCTTTACTGCTCCAGAGATAAGCCCCTGCAGGGGAGGAGAGGAGGGGTGAAGCCTTTTATAAGTTACCTGGGAGTAGGGGTGGGGAATGAATATGTATATATTAATGTATATTAGATATAAAATCGAGGTGCAATTCACGTTCCCTACAACTCACTGCTTTACAGTGTACAATGTAGTCATTTTTAGTATTTTCATAAAGTTCTGTAACTGCCACCATTAGCTAATTTTAAAACATTTTCATCACCCAAGTGGAAACCTGGTACCCATTAGCAGTCACTTCCTCCTTCCTCCCCACTCCTTTCTCCAGCCCCTGGCAACCGCTAATTTACTCCTGACTCTTTGGATTTGACTCTTCTGGACATTTCATGTAAGTGGAACCATACACTGCTTGGTCTTTTGTGCCTTTTTTTTTTTTTTCCCCCTGCACCAGCAGCATTGCAGAACTTCCCAGGCCAGGGACTGAAACTTAGCCACAGCAGTGATGACACTGGATCTTTAACCCACTGCGCGGGTGGGGAAATCCATTGTGCTTGGCTTCTTTAAATGAGCATGACATCTTCAAGAGTCATCCGTGTTGTAGCATGTGGCAGTATTCTGTTCCTTCTTAGGGGTCAGGAGTCTTCCCTTGTGTGGCTGGACCATATCTGTGTGTTCAGTCATCAGTGGATGGACCTTGCGGTTTTGTTCCGCCTTTTGGGCCATTGTCGATAATGCTGTGAGTTCTGAGTTACATTTTATTTATTTATTTATTTTTGGTCTTTTTTTTTTTTTTTTTTTTTTGTCTCTTAGGGCTGCACTTGCAGCATATGGAGGTTCCCAGGCTAGGGGTCCAATCAGAACTGTAGCCGCTGGCCTACACCACAGCCACAGCAACTCGGGATCTGAGCCGCGTCTGCAGCCTACACCACAGCTCACGGCAACGCCAGATCCTTAACCCACTGATCGAGGCCAGGGATCGAATCAGCATCCTCATGGATCCTAGCTGGGTTCGCTAACTACTGAGCCATGACAGGAACTCCCTGAGTTACATTTCAAAAGACTCAGTGGGGGAGTTCCTGTCGTGGCACAGTGGAAACAAATCCAACTAGGAACCATGAGGTTGCGGGTTCCATCCCTGGCCTCACTCAGTGGGTTAAGGATCCAGTTTTCCGGTGAGCTGTGGTGTAGGTCACAGACACGATTCAGATCTGGTGTTGCTGTGGCCATGGCGTAGGCTGGCGACTATCACTCCAATTAGACCCTTAGCTTGGGAACCTCCATATGCCGCGGGTGCGGCCCTGAAAGTAGAAAAGACCAAAAAAAAAACCCCCCAAAAACAAAAGACTCACTGAGGAGAATGTAGGGAATATCACAACAATCCAGGTGAGAGGTGAGGGTACTTGGAGCAGGTGCACTGGAGGGATGAGAAGGCAGCAGGCTGGGTTTTTTTTTGTTTGTTTTTGTTTTTTGTCTTTTTGCCATTTCTTGGGCCGCTCCCTCGGCATATGGAGATTCCCAGACTAGGGGTCTAATCGGAGCTGTAGCCTCCGGCCTACACCAGAGCCACAGCAACGCGGGATCCGAGCCGCGTCTGCAACCTACACCACAGCTCATGGCAACGCCGGATCGTTAACCCACTGAGCAAGGGCAGGGACTGAACCCGCAACCTCATGGTTCCTAGTCGGATTCGTTAACCCCTGCGCCACGACGGGAACTCCAGCAGGCTGTTTTGATTTGAGGTGTTATATGAACCAGAGTGTCCACCGGCTCACCTGGGGAAGCTGCAGGTGGGTTTGTTTGGCAGAAGACCTATTAGGGATGTCGACGGGACAGTGGGATAACCTAGGACCAGGGTTCGGGCCAGAGGTCTGGGCTGGGGATGTGAATTTGGGAGTGTCCTGCAGACAGGTGGTGTTTGTGATGGTTAATTGTGTATCAACTTGATGGAGCTAAGGGACGTCCCCGATAGCTGGTAAAACATTATTTCTGGGTGTGTCGTGAAGGTGTTTCCGGAAGAGTGTTTTCTGGAAGAGATTAGCATTTGAACTGACCAAGGACAGCAGGTGGCCCTCCCCAGTTCCGGTGAGCATCCTCCAAACTGAAGGAAAAGGCCCGAGGAAGGGAGAGTTCGTTCTCTGCTTGAGCACCATCAGCCCCCACATTTTCAGGCCTTCAGGCACAGGCGGAATGACACCCCAGCCCTCCTGGTTCCCAGCTTGCAGATGGCCGACTGCGGGAGCTCTCAGCCTCTGTCACCAAAAGAGGAGCCAGCCTTACAATACAGCTCACTCGTCTCCTTTTAGCCTATTGGTTCTGTTTCTCTCGAGAACGTTGACGCAGCGTATTTAGAGCAGGCACAGAACGAGGTCACCCATGGATGGACAGCAGAAAGGACAGAGGACCAAGGCCCGAAGCCGGAGGGTGTCCGACTTACGAAGATGTGGAGGCGGCTGGGGCAGGAGGTGGTCCGAGGAGAGCCAAACCACACCCCACCTGCCCAGCCCCACTGCAGTGTTCCTTTGTCCCTGGCATGTGGCATCTCCTGACATCCTACCACTTTGCTTCCTACACTGTCTTTTGCCCATGTGCCCTGCAGAGACTCCAAGTGCCCAGAACACGGGCTGGCACCTGAGGAGCTCCCAAAATATATATTTGTGTCTTTTCCGTGCTACACCCACGGCATATGCAGGTTCCCAGGCTACGGCTCCAATCAGAGCTGTAGCTACCCGCCTACACTACAGCCACAGCAGAGCAGGATCCGAGCCGTGTCTGCGACCAACACCACAGGTCACAGCAGAAAGGACAGAGGATCAAACCCACATCCTCATGGATGCTAGCTGGGTTCATTACTGCTGAGCCACAGTGGGAACTCCGTAGCTTAGCTTCTTATCATGACTTTTCACGGAGCCACTAACTTTGGATGAGGTCCATTCATCACATTCTCCCTTACGGATTTGGTGGTGATAAGGCTATTCAAATTGTCTCTCTTTTTTTTTTTTTTGTCTTTTGTTGTTGTTGTTGTTGTTGTTGTTGTTGCTATTTCTTGGGCCGGTACCGCGGCATATGGAGGTTCCCGGGCTAGGGGTTGAATCGGAGCTGTAGCCACTGGCCTACGCCACAGCCACAGCAACGCGGGATCCGAGCCATGTCTGCAACCTACACCACAGCTCACGGCGACACCGGATCGTTAACCCACTGAGCAAGGGCAGGGACTGAACCCGCAATCTCATGGTTCCTAGTCGGATTCGTTAACCACTGCGCCACGACGGGAACTCCCAAATTGTCTCTTTCATCTGGACTGGGTCTTGGTAGGTTGTGTGGTTTTCAAGGAACTGGTCCATTGTTCTAAGCTGTCGAACTTATGAGCATAGCGATTTGCCGCATTCCCTTGGCTTATGCCTTGGTCCATTGGTGCTGCTACAGCAACGTACATAGATCAGGCAGCGTAGAAACAAGGGAAATTAATTTCTTGCAGTTCTGGAGGCTGAAGAGGTCGGGATCTGGTGAAGACCTGTTCCAGAGGGCAGACGATGGCTTCTTTTAGCCTCGTGTGGAGGAGACCAGATTCTCTCCAAACTCTTTGTAAGGGCGCTCATCCCGTTAGGGAAGCTCCGCCTTTGAGCATCCTCACGAAGGAGCAGGAGGGGAGAGGTTCAACACAGGAATCTCTGGGGGATACATTCAGTCTGTAACGTTATCTTTTTTTTTTTTTTTTTCTTTTTTGGCGGCATCTTGGTGTTTTGAGTTCCCAGGCAACACCAGCTCCTTAACCCACTGTGCTGGGCCAGGGATGGAGCCTACCTCCGGCCACTCCAGAGACGCTGCCAATCCCGTTGTGCCATTGCAGGAACTCCTGTAACAGTACCCAGTGAATGGCTGTAAGCTCTATCACGAGTCCTTGATTTCATTCCTGAAATGGATGATTTGTATCTTCTCTCTCTGTTTTGCTGTCTCGGTGGAGGTTTCTTATTATTATCTATTTTTATTTTAAAATTTCTTCTTCTTCTTCTTTGCTTTTTTAGGGCCACACTGGTGGCATAGGGAGGTTCCCAGGCTAGGGGTTGAATCAGAGCTGCATCTGCCAGTCTACACTGCAGCCACGGCAATGCCGGATCCAAGCCACGTTTGTTTGCAACCTACACCGCAGCTCATGGCCACGCCAGATTCTTAACCCAATCGGAGCTGCAGCTGCCGGCCTACACCACAGCCACAGCAACGCAGGACCTGAGCCTCATCTGTGAACTATGCCACAGCTTGCAGCAACGCTGGATCCTTAACCCACTGAGCGAGGCCAGGGATCAAACCTGCGTCCTCATGGACACTATGTTGGGTTCTTAAGCCATTAAGCCGCAATGAGAACTCCACATTTTTTTGGGTGAAGCCCAGTTTATGTATTTTCTTCCGCTTGGCATTGCCTCTTAAACAAAGAAAGAAAAGCGCCTCTTGCTGGTTCCCTGGATGCCTGCTGGTCCTCATTCCTGAGCGACAAACAGATGGATCTCTTTTCCTCCTGTGTTGTCTCGGTGTGCCCTGGGGTCTTTCTTGTTCGGTTTATTTTGGTCTCCCTTTCATGTTGAAATCTTTCCTGCGATATCTAGAAACCCTGGGCTTTACTTGGGAGTAGTTAGGATTCCCCCCCCCCCAAACGAGCCTCCTTCTTAGGGGGAGGGGTGTGCAATGGACAGAACAGTGGCCTCTGGAATGTCCGGTCCCAATTCCCAGACCTGTGAATAAGGTAGTTTATGTGGCAGGACCAACTTTGGAGGTTGGTAGCGATGAAGGGCTTTGAGACGGGACCAGTCCAATCATTGTCCCCAAGAGCGGAGAACAGCAGAGACAGCTGCAGGAGGGCTGGCCGCCACCGCTGGCTTGGAGATGGCAGGCGGGGGCCAGCCCTGCCCACGGGGGTCCTCTTAGCCCCGTGAGGCTTGTGTGGAGCATCTGGCTCACGGACTGTTAAGAGAATACGTTGGCGTATGAAGCCATTAAGTTTGTGGTCATTTGCCATGAGCAGCAAGCAGAATCCCAACACAGGCTCCATTGGCTGTGGTCTCTTCCTTCCCCAAGTGCAGCTCCCATAGGCAGCCAGCAGATGGCGGCAACCACCCACAAACCAAACCAGGCACACACTCCTGCAGCTGGGAGTCTGGACAGAGGGTCAGAACCCGGTTGGAGTTGGGTGAGGAGGACCGTCAGAAGGGAGCCGCAGAGGAGGCTTCCGGGATGCTGGACATTCAGCTTCTGAATCCTGGCTACAGAATGTGTGCTCTTGTGGAAATGACTGTACATCCAAGATTTGGGCAGTTTTCTGTATGTCATACAGTAAACAGTGTGGCAGGGAGAGGGAGTTCCCACTGTGGCTCCATGGGTTAAGAACCTGACTAGTATCCATGAGGATGCAGGTTCGATCCCTGGCCTCCCTCAGTGGGTTAAGGATCCCATGTGGCCACAGGTTGTGGTGTAGGTTGTGGATGAACCTTGGATCTGGCTTTGCCGTGGCTGTGGTGCAGGCTGGCAGCTACAGCTCTGATTTGACCCCTAGCCTGGGAACCTCCATATGCTGCTGGTGTGGCCCTAAACACACACACACACACACACACACACACACAAACACACACACACACACACACGTGGGGTGGAAACAGAGAGGAGGGGAGGGGTGTGTGACGGACACACTAAATAAGTTACCTGGCAGGGCTCAGGAAGTCAGACCTCAGTATCTCTGAGGCTGCCTTTTGTCCTAGCGAACCAGGCTGATATGTGGGTGCTGGACCAAGTCTGTGTCTCCAGGCATCAGAGGTACTTTGCCAACTGCTTCTCTGTCAAATGCTGTGCGTGAGCAGTGCGTGGGATGCTTGCTGTGGACATATCTGTGGTCCAGAAGGCACCAGACTTTACCTCCCGTGAACCCCTTACCTCGTCCAACATCTCTGCCGGCAGGCCCACTCGGTTCAAAGGCAGAAAGGCCCAGTTGTCATCCATCCATCCATCCACCCACCATCCATCCAAACGTCCATCCACCCATCCATCCATCTATTCATCTACCCACTGGGGCTAAAGATCTAAGGCCCCAGGGAGACCCATGAGAGGGGAGGGGTTCCAGCCGTGCTGACCCTGCAAGCTGCCCTCATCAGGTCTAAGGAAGTGGTAGCTTTAGTAGGATCTTCTTGACCCCTGGGGAGTCGCCAGGGCCTCATCAGCTTGGGTTTGTGGGATTTCCTTGGGGACGCAGGAGCACGAACACTAGGGGGCGCCCCTCCCTGGCGCTGTGTGGAAAAATCTCTCTTTGACGAAATGACGGTGATCACAGGTGGCAGACTGAAGAAAAAGCGCCCCCACGTGCACAAACGAAAACCCTGGCAACCCTAGGATGGTCCCCAAAAGGTTTGGGGGACATTTTAGGTCCACCAAATCCTCAATAGTCCTCTGTGGGCGGGACCAGGGGTTGGGGTTTGGGGATCGCGGAAGAGGCCGCTGGGAAAGTGTGACCACAATTACCATCCTCCCACACACGTGTACATGTGTGCACACGCACAGACAACACAGAACATGGATGCACACGCAACCCCACACACATCCACCCACACCCGGCACGTGCACGTCCTCGCAAGGACAGAGTCCCAGAAACATCCAGAAGGAGTCGCATGTAAGGCGCCAGGACGTGGAGGGGTCATGAGACCCTCCTGAATCTGTAGCTCTGACACTGGCGTACCGGGGGGGCCCCCCCAGCTTCCTGGGCAAAGTCACGCGGACAGGGTTTGAGAGGAAAGTGTTATGTATCCAAATTTATTCAGAGGAATGGTCCACCACGGGTCTCCGTGGGTCTGTGTACATTCACTTTTTAAAAAAAATGGTTTCCATAAAAGGATTTTTGGTAGTCACCTAATTTTTAATACAATATTTATATACAAAACCCCCGTTTCAAACTACTTACTGTACAAGAGAAAGGAGAAGCATTGGACGGCATGATTTGAGCAAATAATGAAAATCTGCAACGACACCCACAGACTTCCTCCTAGCTGGCTGCTTACGGGAAGGTCAGCGCCTCACTGACAGCATGTTCAAGACAAACCCTGTTTTTGCCCTTCTCTTCGGTGAAATATTTCTTGTACGTTTCTCTGGGTGCGTGAGAAACCTCGGATACCTGATTAGGATAACGGCTACAAATTTCTATCATTCCTATCATCTAGGAGATGTGATTTTCTTACAAGCTTTTAAAATGATAATTGTCCAATAGTAACAGTCCTGTAAGTAAAAATATAGAGCAGTGTTACCAAAATAGAAGCCTTTATTAATAAAAATCTTTGGTAGGAACAGTATTTTAAATTCCTCTCAATGATATTTGGCTAGCTAATAAAATAAATGCCTTCCACCTTTGAGCTACAGGAAAAAACCCCTTAAATCCACTGTAGAATTGATTTTTAAAAAAACCAATAAATATTCTGAAGCTGCAAAAGGACCCCCGGAAGTCTGAAGACTTCTTGAAACCCTGAAGCCGCCTGCAGAAATGCCGCCAAGGTCACAACCTCTTACTGCCCGTTTTCCTGACCCCCGGTGGTGGTAGGGGGGTGTGGCTGACGGTGGGGCCCCCAGAGGTGCCTGTCACGCCTTACTCAGGACACCTGCACCCCTCTAGTTCTCCGAGAGGAAATTCAGAGCCCCTGGGCCATCCGAGTGGACAGAGCCAGGGGACCCCTCATTCCGACCCATGTTTTGGTTTCTGAACCCGTGGAAGGAAGAGGTGCTGGAAATCTCACTTTCCCAACCTCCAGGCAGGTGACGCCTTTTGGAACTGGTGTCCACATCATTTATGCCTCGTCTGTTTTTCTGTTCACCCCCAAATGTCACACGGGCCTTTGCCCAACGCCTTGGGCGCCACCTCGCATCTTAAGGCCTCAGGAGGATGAAGGAAGGTGACTTCTGGGGGCCTGCTGCTCGCCTCCGAGTGCCAAGGAGACCCCGGGCTTCAAGCATAGCGCCTGCGTCAGCTGCGTGTCACCCTGTCCCCAGCGATGATTTTGATTAGCCTTGAATACCAACGATAACAGAATTCCCTGCGTAATGGTTTTGTGCAAAGACAAGAGAGAAAAAAAAAAACCAACAGAAAAAGGGGGAGAAATGTCCTATCAGAAGGCGGTCTCCCAGGCTGGAGACAAACACAGGAGCCACCAGCCGGGGGGGGGGGGGTAGAAACCGCCTGCCTGGGGGAAGGTGTGTGTTGCCAGGCGCTGCCTGGCAGCTACAGGGGGCCCCCGGGAAAGTCGGGGCTGCCGGGGCGGGCCGGGGGGCCGGGGCTGTGGTTGTTGCAGGGCTCTGCCTTCCTCCGGTCCTTCTCCATCCACGTGTCCAGCAGCTGCTGCTTGCCCTGCTCCTCCCTCATAAACAGCTCCACCATCAGCACCTTCTCCTTGTGGACCTGCTGGCTGATGTCTTTGGGGATGTCTGGGATGACCCAGTCCACAAAGTCGCTCATGAACATGACCAGGTTCTGGAAGCAGAGGGGGCGCGTGGGCGTGGGCCAGGCTGCACCCCGGAAGCGCTCCCGCCTCCACCGGCACCCCTCCCCCGGGCCTCGGTTCCCCCGGAGGTATAAGCAAGGCAGGAGGAGCCCAGCCAGCAGACCCTCCGGAGATGGTGACCGACTTTCTGGAAAGAACCTGAGCTCAGTTCCTCGGAAAAGCCTCTGAGTGATTCTGAATCTCTGGGCTGGGAGGCTTAAGAAAGGACCTGGGAGTTCCCGCTGTGGCCCCGTGGGTTAAGAATCCGACTGCAGTGGCTCTGGTGGCTGTGGAGGCACAGGTTCCACCCCCAGCCGGGCTCCCTGGGTGAAGGAGCTGCTGTTGCCACAGCAACGGATTGGCGTGGGTCACAGCTGCAGCTGGGATGCAATCCCTGGCCCAGGAATTTCCACATGTCGTGGGTGCAGCCCTACAAAGAGAGCAAGAAAGTAGATCTGACTGTGTTACACACACCAAGTGTGACAAGTGCTAAGGCTTTCAGGGAAACGGCCCAAGCGCGGATGGAGCTGAAACGGCCTCTGAAGCTTCCGTAGGCCCTCTGCCCTCTCCCAGCCTCACCTGGAACTCTGCCCCCTCCCTGGATACGTATCTGTGGCATGGGATGCAAATGAGTCCGCCTTTATGGAAAAGACGGAAATCTCAGTTTGTAAGTTTGTGCCCGATGAGCACTTGTTAGGAGTGGCTGAGTCAGTCGCCCTGTCACAGAGGGTGCTGTTCCCGCCCCCGCCCCAGTCACCTGTCTGGGTGGGGCTCCCAGCCCCTGGCTGCGGCCAGCGCTGGCCACTAAGGCTCATGGTTGCCTGGTCTCTAGGGAGCCACTCCTCTCACGTCCCTGTTCTGCGCCTGGACGGCCCCGCTGCCAACAACCAGCCACGTGGGCAGACAAAAGGCACTCTTTTGCTCAAGGTGGGTGCACCCGTGTGGTGGGATGCGGGCTCCGGCCCAGACCCCTCCCTGCTGAGCTGCCCCCTCTCTCAGGCCCCTCCCTCAGGAAGCTGCTGGCACCAGAAGCCTCGTCTCAGGCTCTGCGGCTGGGGCCCTGGGCCCCAAGCACTGGATCCACTACAGAGGGTCACAGGAAGCCGGGGCCAGGTGGGACCCTCGGGGCCGGAAGCCCTGCCTTCGGCCACACTGTGAGACGGGGGCAGAGCTGGGGCTTGAACCTGGTTCTCTGGATCCCAGGTACTAGGGGCTTCCGCAGAGCACAGCCTCAGCAGGGCCCACGTGGTGAGGATGCTCTTGCCGGCCTGGGTCCTCAGCCCGGGGTCCCGTCCACTGGGAATCACTCCCACCTCAGGGGTGCCCCCCGCCCCAGGAGACTGGGGGACGTCTCCTGCCACACGGGGAGAGTGGCGACTGAGCTGGTGGGGTCTCCTTCCATAGAGACCCCGACCGGTAGCCAGACCTGCCCTCCTTGAATGGGCCCAGGTCCTTCCGCCAGCGCTTGCGCTGGTGCCCGCCCCGCTGCCCCTCACTCATGTGCACAGGACCTGGGGGCGCCACGGCCTCCCCTCCACCAGGTGCCCAGGGCAGGTCCTCCAGACTCTGCACCCCGACGCCGGCCAGATCCCGCCCCATCCCCTGTCTGCAAACAGGCAGGGACCTCGCACCTGGAAGACGATGACGAAGGCCAGCCGGGCGGCCAGGACGGCCCAGAAGTCCTTGGAGATGTCATACTTGTGTTCCGACCACGGCGGCTCCCGGTAGTCTTTGTACCTGCAAGGGGTGGCCGGGGGTCCTGTGGGTCTTCAGGAGGAACTGGGGTCCGGCCGCGCCCCGGGGCTGCTGAGCGAGCGGCCGGAAAGCCTGAGCGGAACCCTGGGCGCCTGCAGGACGGTGGCCTTCCTGGAGGGGGACGCCCTGCCCAGCCCGCTCCCACGGCAGGGGCTCTCCCGCAGGGCTGGGCAGGCCCGAGGGCGTGTCCCCAGGGAAGGGGGCTCTGGAACCTTCCTGTCCAGGGGCTCTAAACCTTTGAAGGTGTTGCAGCCCCTTCTTTAAAAAGAAGTGCCGTCTAAGACTCCAGGAGGTCACAGAAGGCGAGGGGGGTCCGCCCCGGCTGAAGAGGGGTGGGCTCCCCAAACCTGTCACGTCACCCCAACCTCCACCACCTGCAAAGCTCCAGGCCGCGTGCCGTGAAACCAGTCTGAAAACCACCTCTGCAGCCTCGTCCTTCTCTGCGGGGGAAACTACTTGGGAAAAGAAACGTTTTCTCAAAGGAGCCTGTGTACAAGGTTCGTGTACAATTGGTGCAGTCAGGGCCCCAGGCGACTGTCCCACGGGGCCCAGCCCTCTTCGGCACCTCCCTTCCCCCCCGACTGAGGCTGTTACCCCTGTCCCCACATCATAAATACCAGCCCCCCTTCCGTTTCGTCTTTTCCCCCAGGGCCGGTCCTGCCACATATGGACGTCCCCAGGCTAGGGGTCAAATCAGAGCTATAGCTGCCGGCTGACACCACAGCTCACGGCCATGCTGGATCCTTGACCCACTAAGCAAGGCCAGGGATCACACCTGCATCCTCAGGGAGACTGGTCGGATTCGTTACCACTGAGTCACAAGGGGAACCCCCAGCCCTCCTTTTATCACCTCTGGACATTGCCCATGACTTCCCACTGGGAGACAAACTCGCTCATTCCCCCGGGCCCCAGGGTCCCACCTGTGTCCTTTATCCAGTGGGAGTGTGTTGGGGGGGTGCCTCCTGGGGGGGATCTGCCTTTTTCTCAGGGGCCTAGAGATGCCTGGTGTGAGGGCAGAGTAAGGCCGAGAACCTGGGTTCTGTCTGCCCTGAATTCTGGGGCGCCTGGCCTAAACGGGGCAGATCCTCTCTGGGTTGGGAAAGCTTTCCCAAAGTCATCTGAGAAAGTCACACACAGGGGGTTTGCAGGTGTGGGGTCCGCTGGTCACTGGAAAGCTGAGGCCTGGTGGGGGCAGACCAGGGAGGAGAGCCACCTGGCTCTGTGGGCACAGACCTGGCGTGGACCCAGAGAGGGCCCGCTCCCGCCTGCTGTGTGTCCCTGCGCAATGGCTTGGCCTCTCTGGGCCCCCCGTGTGGTATTCCCTCCCTGAGCCATGGCAGCAGCATTTATTGAGCAGCTACTGCACACCAGGCCCTATTCCAGGGACAGAGGGGGCCCCTCACCCACAGAGCTTTGTGTCTGAGGGAGCTGGACCGGAGTCTCCAAGGGCCTGTTCAGCACTAAACTGCCAACGCCAGAGATAGGATCCAGCTGGGAACACACACTCTGGTGCCAGCTGCGGAGCCTGGAGGCAGACTCGTATAACCTGATCTCTGCTGGGAACAGCCATCCCCTGTCCTCCCAGCCTCACAAGCCACACACCTTTTCCTCCTTCTTTGTGCTCGAGGCCATCCGCACCAGGATGCCGGGCAATGTGTTTGGGTCATCTGGCAAACTCCTATGCACCCTTCAAAGCCCACTTACAGACCTGTCCAGAGGCCACCCCCCACCGCCTGTACTGACCTCGATCAGAGATGATCTTATGGTTTTTCCCTGCTTAGCTCTGTGCTCGGCCTGCCTGGTCCCCTGGGAGGTTAACGCCCTCACTGGGGGTGGCTGTGAACATTCAGTGGGACAGTGCCTGTTTCAGTGCAGGAAGAAAGGGTAGCCAGCAGCGCTTGCAGCTCTCAGTTCTTCTAAGCCACCCCTCCCATGCCTGCTGCCCCATTCTGCGCTGGGTGCTACTCCTCCCAGAGCCAGCTCCCCTGGGAGGCGGCCCAAGGTGGGTGCGGCCCGCAGTGGAGCTGCTCACAGCACCTGCAGCATCTCCACCGTGGCCAGCGGAAGGGTGGGCCTGGCTAAAGCCTGAATCCTGCAGAGCAGGGTTGGCTGGCACACAGCCTTCTGTCTCCGAGGGGGCAAAAGCAACAAAGGTCTCATTTAAAAACGGGGTCTCTGCCCTGCCTCCCTGCCTCCTCCTGAGGGGCCCGGACTCCCGACCAACGTGCGGACAGGGTGCTGCTTCCGGGGGCTGGATGCCTGATTCCTGAAAACCAGCGCTTGCCCTGTAAATGCTGACACTGACGCTTCTGAGGGTATTTCTATAAAATGACCGCTTATCTCCCTGCCTTCTTTGTTCTGAGTCATTCTTCCTCTGAAATTCACTTTGAGTGAAATAGGTCGGCCTGATTGTGTTCTTGGAGTGGGAAATTCAAACAAAGCAGCGCCGGCTGGCAAGCGGAGGGTCCTGGACTGGAAGCTGGGGGGTCTCTGGGGCTCGTGCCTGCAGAGGGACCGTCCTGTCCTTGACCCCAAGCTCCCCAGGCCGACCTTCCCAAGGAGGTCAGAGCAGATCACCTGGGCCTTTCCTGGGATGTCCTTGCCCGCGTCCCTAGGCACGGAAACGTGCTGCGAGTGGGATTCTGAAAAGTGGGAAGCGGGTGGTGCCGTGCAGCGCATTTGCGTGTCCCCTGCCCTCTCTCGTGGCAGGCCTGGCTCTAGCTCATTCCTTTTCACCCCTGTACCGGGTCCCAGAGTAGGCACAGTCCCTGCTGACGCAGCACACCCAGCCTACCTTGCAGTTTCTCTTGAATCACTCAGGTCAACTGGGTACGTCTGCTGTCGCAAAGTTATCAGTAGCGCCGACGCGGGGTAGGTCTGCCTGCCTGGTCCAATGACCCCGGGCGGTGCTGTTTTTCCATCTCTTGTTTTTTTTTTTTTTTTTTCCCCTGCAGTCCCATGCCACTGCTTCTTACTGTTAGTACCCTGGCCGCCAGCAGTCTTCACCACGCCCTGCTACCAGGTCAAGGGCATGGGGACAGTTAGGGGAGCTTCACAGAACTATGTGCAAAGGAAGCGTAACGAGGCTTGGAGTAAATACCCGCCCTAAGCAGGTATTTATGAGGGCTTCATGACATGTGTCCTGCAGTCTTTGGTCTTTTGAATCTGCTGGGTTGGAAGCAGTTCAGATTGCTGGCGGCTCCTAGGCACGCTGTGGTCACGCTGTCTGCCTCCCTGCTCTCAGCCTCATCTCTAAGCCAGCGGCCAGTCGCATGATGCTCCTCGGTCTCCCGACCTGGGATGCTGCGCACCTGCTTGTTCCTCAGTCTTCCTGTCCACGGGGTTGCCCGTGACACCTTGCGTTCCGGAGTGGGCTGCACTTTCCCACCCACGAACAGCCCGGTTCTCACCTCTGCTTTTGCCTGCTTTGCCCTCCCCCGGAAAGCCCCCCCCCCCACTGGTTCCACCCTTCCCCTGGCTTCCGGCTACGCTCACCCCTTTACATGGATCTGTCTCTGCTGCTTTGGCCCCCTGCCTGAGGTCCCTGGACCCCCAGCCCCCAACCCAGGCTGGCCCATGGAAGGTGCACAGAGTATGGTCAGGCCTGGCTCTGCCCCTCACCCGCACCACTGCCACCCCATCGCCGCCCCTGTCCTTCCCGGGGTGCTCCCTGCATGCCAGCAAATGGAGCCCCGCAGGTTGGACCCTCTCAGACATCTGTCGCTCCTGCCTGCCCAGCATCCATCAGCCCTTCTTTGAGTCAGTTTTCCTTGGGATGCCCTCCATTCTATGGGCCATGAACCCACATCCTGGCACACGACCCAGACCTACCAACAAGAGCCCCACTCTCCACTCTGGCAACAGTGATTGTTTCAGGGATGGGGCTGTGACCCAAGACAGGTCAGCAAGACCCAATCCTGGGACCTTTGATGACTGGTGGGAAAGAGAAACTCTTCTTGCTGGGACTGCTGAGCTGAGAGGATATAAAGCGAGAGCTGCTGGGGAATCCTTTCTGCCTGCCTGGACATGCTGTGAACACGGAGAAGTGCAAAACTGGGAGGCAGTGTCAGAATGGGGCCTGATGGCACACTACAGCCCCTGGATCCAGCCATGCCTGAAGCGATCGCGGACTTCTTACCTGAAGGGACTGATACATCACCTCCTACCCCCACCTCAGGGATCATTTTTTTTCTTGACGCAAGATTGAGAGGTCCTGCGACACGCCCCGAAACAATCCTGGCTTGAACGGGGCTTTTCCCAACAGCCCCCCAAACTGGTTCTTCCCAGAGGGTCGCGGGGAGCAGTACCTGCAGATCTGCACCTCGTAGCCCAGGTCCAGGGGGTCGTCGGGGGCCGTGCCATTCTGGAAGTCGCTGACGTTGAAGGAGGAGAGCGTGTGGTTGACGAAGCCGTGCATGGTCCCGTCCGCGCTGTACATGTACAGGTACACCAGGCGGGGGATGAAGTCGGACGTGAAGGAGATGACGAATGCCTGCGCCGGGGAGGGCGGGGGTGAGCGCGGCCTCGGCTGGCCGCGGACAGGGACACGCCCCGCCCCAGCCAGGGTGGCGCTGGGGGCCCCGCCACGTGACCCAAGCTGGCCAGTGCGACCACAGGGCCTCGCGCGCCAAGGGAACGGAGGGCCAGGGGACCTCCTGCCAGCCCCTCCGGGGTCCCGAGGAGACGGCCTCAGGGGCCGGGAGCAGGGCGCCCCTGAGCAAGGAGGCTTGGGGACAAGGCAGGCTGCCTCTCACTGGCTGCGTGGCCCCGGATAACTTAGGTGACTTCTCTGTGCCCCGTTTTCTCTTGTCAAACAGAGCTAACCATGCCCACTCCAGGTGCGTCTCCTTCCTGGCTTGTTTGAAAGAGAACGAGGCGGACAGAGAAAGTGCTTTCTAGACTAAAGTTCAGAGCCTGCACACCCTATTCTGGAGCAGCCCCCGAGGCAGAGTGCTGGGAGGCCAGAATCAGAGAAGGGACCTGATGGCCTGGGGTCAAGTCCAGCTCTGCTCCTGCTGGCTGTGCACTCCTGGGCAAGTCGCCTGGCCTCTCTGTGCCTTGGCTGTCTCACTTGCAAGATGAGGCAACGACCCCCTGCCTCCGTGGGCCCTGGGGGTACACTAGTGAGTGGATGCACTGAAAGGGCATAGAAGGGCCTGGAACATTCTAGATGCTCAAGAGATGTGTTGTTGCTGCTGGTTGTTCTCAGGGGACATTGTAGAGACAGGTCGAGGAGATTTTGCTATTCCCGCCCAGCGCTCGCTGCACTCCCTCAAACCACCAAGGGCCCCTTGTGAATAGGAGGTGCTCCTGAGACTGGGGGCAGAGACCAGCTCCCTGGAAGGGGCACGCAGCCGCGCGGCCGCTCAGCCAGGTGTCCTGGCCCAGGTCCTGACATCCCGTCACTTACGTTGATAATGACGGCAAGCTTCCCAACGCCTCTGAGGATGTTGTACCAGATCCCTGGGGGGAGAAAGTACAGTTTTATTATTATTATTTTTTTGTCTGTTGTTGTTGTTGCTATTTCTTGGGCCGCTCCCGCGGCATATGGAGGTTCCCAGGCTAGGGGTCGAATCGGAGCTGTAGCCACTGGCCTACACCAGAGCCACAGCAACGTGGGATCCGAGCCGTGTCTGCAACCTACACCACAGCTCACGGCAACGCCGGATCGTTAACCCACCGAGCAAGGGCAGGGACCGAACCCGCAACCTCATGGTTCCTAGTCGGATTCGTTAACCACTGCGCCACGATGGGAACTCCAGAAAATACAGTTTTAAAGTCCCTCTTGTCCCAGCTCAGCAACTCCGGTGGGCAGACGGCAGCCCAGCCTTGGCAGGGGCCCCCCCACCCCGGTCCTTTTCTGGGGCAGGTCAGACACGTGGTAACAGGGAGCTGAGGGAGGACCTGGCTGACAACAGAGCCCACAGCTTGAACTGGCTCATCAGCTGTTTGAAAGCAAACTGTAGCCTCTCAAAGACGTGGGGAAAAACATCTGGTCCCTAAAGGTTCTGAAGAGTCCCCTGAGAAGCTACATAAACTGCTTGGTTTCGATGGAACCTTTTTCTACAGAGACAAAGATTCAATTTGGAAGAAACTCCTGCCCCAAAGAGCCCACGCGGCAGCAGCTGGAGACAGAACTCATGAGGTTAGGTGTCCAAAAACCTCCAGGGGCTAGGAAAACTGAATTGAGGGATGGGTCAGGTGCAGGGCCGGCGTCAAGGAGCCACGTCCAGGACCCGGCTGTGAGGCCAGGACCACGTCCTGGGTATAACGACTGGACAGCAGGGCCGGGCAAACCACTTCCCGTCTGGACACCTCCACGGGCAGCAGCTGGGGAAACGCGCTGCTCCCAGGGCCCGCCTCCCAGCAGAGAAAAGAAACGGCAGGTGCAGGAAGGAAGCTGTCTGTGGGCCCAGGGCTGGCCCTGCTCTTAGGGTCTTGATGCCTCCACTCCTGGAAAGAGGCCCAGTGCCCCCTTCTGCCCCCTGCCCACGTTCCATCAGGCCAGGCACACGTCATAGCAGATTTGGGGCCGGAACCTGTCCCAGGCATTCTCTCTCCCTGCCTCCAGCTGGATGTGAGATGGTGACCACAGCACTTCTCTGAAAGGGCAGAAGGGGACGAAGGCCAGTCGGGAAGACTGTGGCAGGGGGTCTCTGCCTAGGACGAACAAGGTTCTTGCCCCGGCACTGAGCGCCCGTTTGCGGGATGCATGCAGGCGGCCCGCAAAGACAGCAGTTCAGTGGCCCAGAAGCTGGAAACCACAGGCTCAGACCCGGCACCCAAGGTCAGCGCCAGCCGGAGACCGCTCGATGACAGCACGCATGTCTGCGGCAGACCCTTCTGCGGGGCTGGGCTGGAGGAAGGCCCGTCTTCCCACCCATCCGCGGCCCTCGCGCCCTCGCAGGGTACCACCTAACCCTCTGATTCGACCCCTTGCCTGGGAACTTCCACATGCCGCAGTAGGGAGGCAGGTGGCTGTGCCCGCTCACTCGCAGCGCCTGGAGCTAGAATGCTGGCAGTTTTGCGCCACCACCGGTGCAGGTCACAGGGCCACTGGGCCCTCTGCCCCTTCAGGGCCCCTCACGGATGACAGAAGGAATACAAAAGCCTCTTGAGGGGAAGGTTACAGTGGAGGAAAACCCGTAAACAACCCGTGAAAGGAGGACAGGAACCAGGAAGCGAGCAGCTGAGGCGTGAGAGCTGGGAACAAACGAGGAGCCGTGAGCAGAAACCCGAGGACGTGGGCCCAGCTTCGCTCGTGGTGGAAGTGACAATGTCCACAAGGGCTGGGGACAGCGGGGGGCACCCTGGTGCTCCCCTCGACCCCGGTGGGCCTGTAGATTTCAGGGTGCCACCGCAGGGCACGGCCTGGCCCGGCCCTGCCAGGCAGAGGATGCCAAAGCAAACACTGGCTGCTGTGGACCCGCCTGGGGCCCTGGGTGCCTGAGAATCGAGCCTTTGTCAGGAACGAGTGGCGGGAGGCCACACTCTTCTTCACGGCCACTGGGCCCTGACTCAGAATTCCCAAGGACTGTCCAGGGAGCGGCTGGCGGACTCCCTGGCTGCCCATCCAGGCCTCAGGCCGGCACCTCCTGAGTGTGCGGGAGGGGCCCAGGGCTTGTGTCCTCTGGTCCAGCTCAGCGCGACCACCACCTGGCCTCATCTCCCCACCAGGAAAGTGGGGCCGAGGATTTGCCTCAGGTTCCCCATGAGGCTCGTGGGGGAGGGGGGTCAAAAGCCCCAGAGGAAGTTCAACGTCAGAGAGATGTCTGCGGTCATGCTCAGCACAGGGCCTGGCTCGCTTCTGAGAGCCCCGGGTTCAACATCACCTTGAACTCGAGGAGGAACCTGCAAATACGGCCTGCGGCTCTTACATTTTCAAGCGTGAGACGGAGAACGCGCGAGAAGCTGAGCTTTTGGGTGAGGATGCTGCGCTAAGACTCGGGCACACGGCCCTTCAGTCCACAGAGACAAAAACATTTATCCTCTGGTCAGCTGCAGAAACCCGAGCTGGCGTCCGACCCAGCGCAGCAGCAAACCCACTGCTTTGGCCTTGGCCCTCCCGGCTCCTTAGGGGCGTGGTGTGAAGGCCAAGGGCTGGCTCCACGGCCACAGATGAGGCAGAATCAGGGACCCTGGGGCCAGAAGGGACTGCAGAGGGCCAGCGAGCTCAGGGGCCTTTGCAATCTTTTTTTTTTTTTCCTTCTTAGGGTCACACCTGCGGCACATGGCTAGGGATCGAATCAGAGCTGCAGCTGCTGGTCTACGCCACAACCACAGCAACACAGCATTGGAGCTGTGACCTACACCACAGAACACGGCAACACCAGATCCTTAATCCACTGAGTGAGGCCAGGGGTGGAACCTGCGTCCTCATGGATACGAGTTGGGTTTGTTACCACTGAGCTGCAACGGGAATTCCTTTTTTTTTTTTTTTTTTTTTAAAGGGCATATGGAAGTTCCTGGCCAGGGATTGAACCCTTGCCTCCACCTCTGCAGTGACCTAGGATTTTAAACCCGCCGTGCCACTGCGGGAACTCTGCAATCTTTCAATCTTAAGCAAGGTCTGGTGGGAGGTTATCAGCTGGCTGAGTCGCTCCCGACTGGGTCGCCCACACGGGAGGGAGACGAGAGTGTCAAAACACAGGGCTTTGACCTCTGCACTGAAGCCGGGCTCTGATGTCCCTCCCGGTGGGACAGCAAGGGTTTCAGGCCCAGCAGGTCACACTCCAGACCCCGCCGCACAAATGTGAACCAGGTGAAATCACCAATATCTATGTGTGAACCAGGAAAATGGCAATTGCATCCTGTTCTGCCTGAGAGACCACATTGGGTACAGTGCATTTCACGCTTCTCAGGGGTGGAGCGTGGGGCATCAGTGGACCTGGCGCCGTCAGAGGGCGGGGGCCGCACTGTGGGGCCGAGACTGCACATTGGCCAAGAAGTCCCTACCCAATACCAAGGGAGGTGCCCTCGGAAGGGGCACTGAAGCTCCACATCGTTGCAAGATTATGTTTATGCTGCAGAAGCCCAACCTGCAGATGTCCTAGTGTGCTGGTGTACAAACCCTATTTTGGTAAAATGACAAATAACATCCCTAAGATGCAATCTAATCTTTGTTTATTCCAAGAACTGGCACAGGACGAGCATAGGTGCTGTCCTAACGAAAACTGCGTCGAATAGGAGGTAAAACAAACATACTTTTGTAACTCGCTGTCTCATTTCAAGATAAAATCCTAGCAAAGACTTTTGTTTTCACCCTGAAAACTGGGTCCTGATTTAAGCTGATTCCCTTTAAGATAAGGTGGGCTTCGCCTTGAGGGTGAGGGCCGGCTCTGCCCTGACCACTAGGCCCGGCTCCTGGACAGTCAGGCACCCTCATCTGCTTACATGCCTCTGGTGACAGGGAGCTCCCCACCCCACAGGGAATCAGCTCCATCTCTGAGCCCTCTGTTAGAAAGTTAGTCCTTATGCTGATGTTATGTAGTGACCTCCACACTCCCCTCTTCCGCCTGGACGAGGGGCCCCTCCGTGGCCGGCGGTAAAGAGCCTGGGCCGACCTTGGCCCTGACCCGACAGGCCAGTTACATGATGCGCTTCCGTCACTGCGGGAGGGGCTCCCTCTTCCCTTTTCTCTTCTGTGACGGTTAAAGGACTGAATGATACATGCTGTAGGAAGGCACCTGCCGACCAGCTAACATTATCTGCCCATTGGCCTGGCTGGGTGCTCTGGGACCACACACCTGTCCTGGGTCAGGTGGAAGGAGATGCTGAGGACGGTCTAAGAGGAAACGTATCTCGAGGACCTCCTGGAGCAGTGGATTGCGGACATACTCAGCTAGCCGAGACACGAGCTCTTTCTGGAATATTCTCTGGGCCAGCACATTTCAGGAGTCAGGAAGTCGGGGTGGGACGTAGAGGGGCCTGGGGGTCCTGCAGCCCCACCCCTGGCTCTGAATCCCCCTGCAGGGCAGGTGCAGCGAGGAGCCCAGTACCTCCCTTTGCCAATTCTGCCTCTGGCTTCCAGGGAGCAGGGTCCCTTCCCCAAGCCCAGCCCGTTCTCGCTTTCTTTCCTTTTCTTTTTTTGGCCGCGCCCTTGGCATGCGGAAGTTCCTGGGCTAGGGATGGAGCCTGCGCCACAGCGGTGACCCAAGCCACTGCAGTGAGAATGCAGGATCCTTCACCTGCTGAGCCACCAGGCACGTCCCCAGCATGTTCTCGGATCCCGGTGCTCTGGGGACTCACCGATGTCCTTGGCTCTGACAGCCACCGGCCTGCGGAGCTCGGTGACGAACTTTTTGGCGTCCAGGCGGATCTCAATGATGTTGTTCAGCAGCGCAAACAGCGGGGCCAGCGGGAAGGAGGCGACGAAGAGGGTGACAAAGCCGAACTGGATGACTGCGGGGGGGGGGGGGTGGCGGTCAGCACAGGCCCTCGTCCCGGGGCGGCCGGACCCCCGCCCCACGCGCCGGGGTCAGACCGTGCCCTGCCGCGTACGTGCTCCCAGGACAGGCCCCCCAACCCCGGGTGACCCCGGGCCAGGAGGGGGCTCTGGGCGAGGTTCCAAATTTTGCTCTGGACCTCAGTGCTGCCTCCTGCACAATGGGCGTGTACTCACTCACACGTCTGATGGGAAAAAATCAATAATGGGGCGTTCCCGTCGTGGCACAGTGGTTAACAAATCCGACTAGGAACCACGAGGTTGCAGGTTCGATCCCTGGCCTCGCTCAACGGGTCAAGGATCCGGCATTGCCATGAGCTGTGGTGTAGGTTGCAGACGCAGCTCGGATCCCACATTGCTGTGGCTCTGGCGTAGGCCAGCGGCTACAGCTCCGATGAGACCCCTAGCCTGGGAACCTCCACATGCTGCGGGAGCAGCCCTAGAAAAGGCAAAGAGACAAAAAAAAAAAAAACAAAACACCAATAACGGGAAAAGGGTGCCCCTGAGCATGAGGACGCTGTATCCAGGCTGGGAAGGGGCCCTAGTGCTTCCTAGGACCTGGGCGGCCTGCCAGCATCACCGCTTCTCCAACAGCCCGCAGTGTGTCCCCTCTATTGGGCCTCGAGGAGTGTGTCCCCTCTATTGGGTCCACTGCCCTGGACAAGCTGGCCCTCTGTCTTGGGTCCCTTGCTCTTCCTCATCATCCTTGTCGTCAACCAGCCAGCCTGGGGCCCCTTTGGCCTTGGGGGCTGCAGCCAGCACAGGCCCGCTCCCGGGGAGGTCAGGGAAGGCTGCTGAACGGAAGCGTCTCGGGGAAGCCCGCTGGGGAACTGCACAGCAGGACCTGTCCAAGGGGGCTCGGGTGCCAGGCAGCAAACAAGGAAGCTGTCAGAATGTCACCCTGGGGCCGGCGGACTAAGTGTGGCCATTGTTAGGGCGGCAGGTGGGGGCTCCGTGTGAGCCCTCCTCCCAGAGGGATCGCTGGCCTATGGGGGGCCCCCTGGGATGTTCTGTGGATGCCGGTCTGGCCTGAAGGCCCTGGAGATGCTGGAGGCCACGGGCTAAGCTCGGCGTGTGGGTTGACGCAGGCTGGGGCTGCTGAGCCCCGAGGCTGTGGGTTTCCCAGCTCCCGAGGGACAGCGCCTCCGCTTGCGTGGACAGGAAGGGGGGCGGGTGCAGAAGGTGCAGGGGGGTGGGTGGGGCCCGTCTTTCCCACTGGCCCTTCTCTTCCCTCCACCGCATCTGTGTGCTCTGGTTCAGCCTGGATTTCATTCGAGGAGCAGAAGATGCCCTCAACACCACAGCCTCCTTTTAAAAAGTCTTCCTTCTGAGCCGATGCCAGGAGCATCTGTACAGTCGTCAGGGAAACTGGGAGCAACTTACTGGGGGCGACTCTGCCAAAAGGGGTGGGGAGGGCAGGGCGGTGCCCGCGGGGCAAAGAAACAGGACCGCTGCGGCCACCCAAGGCGACCCGGCCCCTGACAACCTCACCCCGTGGAGCAGTCCTTGGCTGGTTCGCCCAGGTGCCCGTGAAAAACACAGAGTCCTGGGTCCCACTGGCACAGACCAGGCACGGGCCCGGGAACCAGCATTTAGGACAAGCTATTCATGTGGTTTCACATACTGAGCACCCAGAGTATACCTGGACCTGTTCTAGGTGCAGTGAAGAGGGAAAGACACCCAAAAGGAACGCCTTCACAGAGCTTCGATTCTACCGCAGAGACAGATGGAGGGGGGGTGAGGGAGGTCGGGAGGTCAGCCGTGGGGAGAAGCACAAAGCAGGTGGGGGGCTGCCCCTTTGAAACGCTGGGGTTGGGAAGACCCCTCTGGTGGGGGGCATTCTGAGCGGAGGGGGCACTCTCTCCAGGGAGACAGTGAGGGATGCAGGTCTCCGGGTGCAGCTGGTGCAAAGGCCCTGTGGCTGGCACGAGGTCTGTGCATTCGGGGACCAGGGAGGAGGCTGATGCGGCCCGAGCAGAGGGAGCGGTAGGAGGTGAGGTCAGGGGGCCTGTCCCCTCTCTCCCTTGCCCCACCCCGGGGATCATGTGTCCCTGCTGGGCCTCCTCCTGTCCAGGGACACAGCTGCAGGTGAGACAACTGACCCGGGCCTCCTGCACTGTGTGGGGGCTGCAGCGAGCCCCAGGACGCCCTCTCCCCCACTCACTCATCTCCATGTACTCCGGGGTGAGGCCTGCGAAGGGCTCCAGTGTGTAATCCACCTCATAACGCTGCCTCTTCTTCACGTGCTCGTCGGGGTCCGAGGGGCTCCGGTGCTTCAGTCTCAGGTAGCGGATGAATTTCTTCATCTTCCTGCAAGAAGCACAAGGTCACCTCCGTTAGTCTTCCAGGAAGGTGGGCTTGGGGTCTGGCACCTCCAAGGGGTCCTTCCAGTTCTCTGAGCTTTATGTAATTTTTTTTTCCTTTTTTCTTTCTTTTTTAGGGCTGCACTGGTGGCCTATGGGAGTTCCCAGGCTAGGGGTTGAATTGGACCTGCAGCTGCCAGCCTACACCACAGCCACTACAATGCCAGATGGAGCCGCATCTATGACCTGTGCTGCAGCTTGTGGCAACGCCAGATTAACCTCCTTACCCTACTGAGCGAGGCCAGGGATCGAACCTGCATCCTCATGGATATCAGACAGGTTCTTAACCCTCTGAGCCACGACGGGAACTCCCCGATGGGTGTTTCAAATCCTGAGCTACTGCTGATGATTTCCTTTGCCCTTCCCCCCCAGGGGCAGGGGCTCCAGCGTGATGGCTTTATTTCAACATAAGGAAACTGAGACACAGGGAGAGCCCCGTGGGTGTCAGAGGCCTGGCTGGGCTGAGTTGCTTTGGGGCGAGAATGGGACATGACTCTCGAAGGGCACAAGGTGAGGAGGCAGAGGCTCTGGGTCCCCATTCTCCTGCCACAGGGGCTGCCTTGTGGCTTTGGGGGCACCTGCGGGTACCTCGCACCCTCAGCCCTGGGAGCAGGGGGTCCGCCTGGCCTCTCTCTCCTTGTCCTCCGGGGGTGGCTTTGACCCCTCTCCCCTCTGTCCTCACCACCTCCCTGTCTCTGATGCCCCATCCTGGTCCTGGCCCGCATCCCCTGTCGCCCAGACCACTGCAAGGCCCCCCGCCCCGAGCACCCCAAGTCCCCCCTCGCTCCACGTGGTGCGAGGCCAGACGCTACTCACGGGATGCCGATCTCAAACAGGTTGTTCTGGATCAGCTGCTTGCCCAGCATGATGATGCTGAGCTGGACGCAGAGCTCCATGAGGCAGCCCCCGGGGGCGCACTGCGCACAGAGAGCCGGCGTCAGCCCCGCCCCGCCCCGCCCCGCCCTCCCAAGCCCCCAATCTCGGAAGGGAAGCTTCTGCAGCAAGAGGGTCTTTGCGGATGTGACCAAGTGACGACGGGGTCGCGCTGGGGTAGGGGGGTCCTGGCCAGGGGCTGACGTCCCACCGGGGAGAGAAAAGGCACGCGGAGGGGTGGCGGCTCCTGAAGGTGGAGGCGGTGACTCGAGAGGCGTGTGGCCACAGGGGACCCAGGGACGGCCAGGGGCCCCCAGAGCTGGGAGAGAGGCCTGAAGAACCTCCCTAGAACCTTCGGGGGAAGCCCTGTTGACACCTGGACTTTGGACTCCTGGCTTCCAGAACCGCAAGAGAATAATCTTCTGTTTGAAGCTACCCAGCCTGTGGTATCTTGTTACAGTGGCCCCGGAGGATAATACGGGGTTGATGGGTTGCTGGGGCTGCAGCCAGGCTGGGAGAGGGCGCTCACTGCCAGGGAGGGGGCAGCAGTGGGGCAGACCTCAGGCTCCTCCTCCCCCAGGACCACCCAGCCTGGGGCCAGGGCAGCTGGGGAGCAGAGGGGTGAGGCAGCTGGCCCTCCCTTTGAGGCCTGAGGTCCTGTTCTCTGGGGGCAGGTCCTGTGATAGGCTGGGGGCTGCCGGACAGGCAGAAGCTTAATTTGTCTGAGTGATGGGAACCTAGGGGACACCGGGTGACACTCCAGAGCACAGCCGACCCTTCTCTGACTCTGGAGCAAAACTATATACCGTTATCAATAAACTCGGGAGAGCCATCATTTCATTAAGAAAAAAAAAAGATGTCTTGGGAGTTCCTGTTGTGGCTCAGTGGTAATGAACCTGACTAGAATCCAGGAGGACACAGGTTTGATCCCTGGCCCCTCTCAGTGGGTGAAGGATCTGGCGTTGCTGTGCCAGCAGCTAGCTGTAGCTCCGATTCAACCCCCAGCCTGGGAACTCCCATATGCTGTGGGTGCAGCCCTAAAAAGACAAAAGACAAAAAAAAAAAAAAAGACTGTGCCCTAGGCAGCCAGATCACCCTATACCTGATGCCCACCCCAAACCTCTCTATCCTGTTTCACAGAATTTTTATCAGGAAGACCCACTTCCTTCTTTTCCGAGAATCTGAATTATTCTGGGAGTTAGAAGTGTGGACCAGTTCCCCTGAGGCCTGAAGCCTGGCTTGGGCTGACGGCCGGCAGAGCAAGGCCAGGACTCAGCAGCAGAAGGTGGCTGGCACACTAACCAGACCCGCAGCAGCCGGAGTCGCTGAGGAGAAGCCAGAGTCCCCGGCACTGTGTTCGGTGGGGAGAGAGGCGGTATTTTAGTGTTAAATAAAAGAACCGCAGCTGAGGCCTGTTTTTTCCAAAGTCAAAAACACTCAAGGTCTTATAGAAAAAGAAAAAAACAAAAAACAAAAAACGGGTATCCTTTTCTGGCTTCAGTGACTCTGAAAAGACCTTCTCCTTTTAGGAGACTCCTATGCGGACAAGCAAGTCAGATGGAAGCCCCACCCCAGCAGCTGGAGCGCAGAGTGGGGCGCGCAGGGCAGGGACGCAGCAGGCTGCAGTGTGGACAGAACCGGGAAAGCGGTGCGGCGTTACCTCTTCCATCCGGAAAGAACGGAAGATGTACACGTAGTCGCCCGGGCGTCCGACAAACCTGCAACGATTGCGAGTCCGTCAGAGAGGGGAGAGCGGGCTTGGGGGACCCCCAAGGCCAAGCCGCGCCATGACTCCCCATATCAGAGCCTCCAGGGTGTCCCAGGCTTTCCCTCCACCTGTTCCGTTGACTAAGAAACAGCCCCATTGGTTTCTGGGTGGGTGAATGTTCCCGTGGCCCCCAGACCCACAGAGGGGAGGAAACCAGGGGCTGAAGGGCAGATGGAGGGAGGGAGGCCAGGAGGGGAAGGGGCAAAGCCGTCCGGGTGCGTCGGTGCCACCTGCCGTGGCAGGTCACCGGACCACACTGGGGACCATGGACAGGCTGGGGCACGGGTGGTCCCCGAGGCTGCATCTCAGCTTCCCGTGGGATGTGTGGGCTGGTGGGGGGCTCTGAGGGTCTGCTCCATTTTTGTGGATGCTCTCAGGGGGCTGGGACGCCTCGGCCCCAGGGTGGGAGGGTGACCACGGCACTTGCAAATGACATGATTCAGAGGAAGGTGACTTTGGGAGGGGTTCTGGGATCAGACCCGCCAGCCCCTGGTCACAGTGTCTTGGTCACCCTGCAATCGGCCTGGAATGCCAGTGGCTGCTTCTTATACCTTCTGCAGCCCTCATCAGGGCTGCTGTGGGGGCTTCTGCTCCTTGGGGTCCCTGCTGCCTTGGGGTCCCTGCTCCTTGGGGTTCCTGGGGCTCTGGCACCCACCCCCCCCCGCCCCCGCTCCTGGAAGGGACAAGGGGGAGGGGAGCCCTCTAGTGGGCGGGAGGAGCAAGCCGGGGAGAGGCGGTGCGGGTCAGTCTCGGAAGCCGTCCCTACGTCCCTACCGGCCTTTGAAGAAAGCCACGTAGAAGATGGGGGTGTAGGAATTCACGAACTTCAGCAGGAAAGCCTTGAAGATCAGCCGCTCCTCGAAGCTCTTCTCCGTCTTTGGAACCTCTAGAAGGAGCGAGACGCGCTGCTGAGCGGAGCGGCCGCGGTCCAGGCGGCCCGCTTCTCTCAGCTGTCGCGGCAGCGGGGCTCAGCGAGGGCGGGTGCCCAGCCCCAGGCCCCCGGCGGGAGGGCGCGGCCGGGGCCGCGGTCGCTCACCGATCTTGGTGAGCCACCTGGCGATGCAGCCGTAGACCTCGTCCAGGAGGATGATCACCACCAGGTTGATGATGACCGCCGTGGCCGTGACCGTGACCCGGACGTTGGACCTCACGGAGGGGGAGGAGTTCACGGCTAAGGCGGCGGCCGTGGAGATCCTGTAGACGATGACGCCCAGGACGATGGCGAAGGTCACGGCAATCTGTGGGGGGAGGGGTGCGCTTGGTGGGGCCCACCCGGGGCTCCGGGGTCACCCCCCCCCGGCCCCCCCAAGCCCAGCTCTCCCCGCCCCCCAAGCAGCGCCTCAGCTTCACAACAAAGACGGCCGTTTGCTGGCACCCACCACACGCTGGGGCTTTATGGTGTTAGCTTCGCAGATGAACCAAGGGCTAGTTTCTGTCTCGAGGAAGAGGAGACTGATGGTCGGAGAGGTCAGGCAGCCCGGCCAGGTCACCCAGCGCGCGAGCTGGGATTTTTCCAGGCGGGTCTGCCTAGCGTGGAGTGTGTGGTTTTGCCGTGGGGGCCCCTGACATCCTGCCCACTGTCCCCAACAGGACACAGGGTGGCTACAACCCTGGTAGCTCTGTGGCTTGGGTGTGGAGGGGACCTGCTCTGAGCCTGGGTGACCCTGAGTGGAAGCAGGGACGTCCTCGAGGCGCTGGTGCTGGGGGAGGCCCCTGGGGCGTGGGGCCTCGGTTCTGGTCGGCTGGGACAGACGGCCAGGGTTGCCTCTCCCGACCCCCCAGGAGCCACCCGTACCCTTCCAGCTCTTCCGTGATGGCCAGGCCCTCATCTTGCCAAACCCACTGCTGGACCAGAACCCTCCAAAGAACTTGGGCGGGCGGTTGCTGAGCGACAGATGGGGCTGGCTGGGACGACAGGTCTGCTCCATGTGGTGCTGTCCGCCTGCCCGGGTGTCTCCTCCTTTTCCCTCAGAGGCCCAGACTCACTGGGGAGACCTTGCCCACACCCCATCCACACCCTGACGAAGGGGCGGCCCTGTCGCAAGACTGTGGGGACTGCTCCCCGCCAGCTCCCAGCTCCCGGAATGAGGCTTTCCTGGGAAAATCCATGGCTCCTACCAAAAGCCCTCCCCCGGGGGGAAGGCACCACCCTGGGCTCGGTGATGCCCCTGTGCCCGCGCGCAGAGGTGCGGACGGGGTGCCAGGCCCGTAGGGTGACTCGTGAGGCACTCTGTCTCCCTGCCAGCGGGCTGGAGTGTCCTCAGGACAGCCCCACAGCAGTGTCCTCTCCTGGGTGCAACGGCCTCTCTGAAGGAAAGGGCCGCGAGGGCCAGGGTTTGGCTGGTGTATTAGCACCAGCGTGTCCAGGATCCAGAGCACAGGGGCGCCTTGAAGCTGCTCAGGTGATGTGATGTGTGTTCAGTGAATGAAGCTCGGAGTGCAGGATGGGACTGTGGCAGCCTCGCCTGTGATGGGCCATCTAATTCCCTACCCACTGCCCCACCTTTGCTGAGGGTGACAATGACCCATTTCCCAGCCTCGTAGCAGGTGGGGTGGCCAGCAAGACGCAAGCAGAGGTGTGGGCAGGCCTTCTGGGAAAGCACCTTTGAAGAGGGGCTGCCTCCCTGGGCATCTGTCTCCTTCCCCTTGGCCCTACCCTTCCTCCTGCCTGGAAAGTGGAGGTGATGTTGGAGGTAGGGCAGCCACATTGTGACCAAGAGGGACACAGGCACAGAATAACAGAGAAGCCAGCACCTGCCAGCCTCAGAGAGGGGCTGGACCAACCCCTCTGTCCACCACCTGGATTTCTCATTACATGAGAAACTCAAAGCCCCCTCAAGACGATTCACGGAAGTGACGTGTAACCTGAGGGCTTCTGTGCAAACGTGCCCAGGTACAGAAGGGCCCACAGCCTCTCACTTCCTGCCCGCCCTTGCTAGTCCTTCTGCGGTGACACTGCATCTTCTCTGCCAGGAGAGGCTGAGCCTTGGTGCCTGAGTCCCCTGTTGCCCGCATCCCTGACCCTACGAGGTGGTTCCCAGGGGTGCTCCTGGCAGGGTTACATTAGTCCTCAGCTAATCCCCAGCACCAAGCCTGGGCGCTGGGCATGCATGCACATTTGGGGGCATGTGCTCCGGGGCCCAAAAGTGAGGCTGGGCCCACGGTCACCCAGAGCCATATGGATGGCACAGCAGTCTTCCCCGCCTGGCTGAGTGGCTCTAAGTTCACAGCAGGGGTCTTGGTGCAGACTGCCTGCCCACCTGGCATCTGGCCCCATCACTTGCCGGCATCTGGCCTCTGCTTCCTCACCAGCAGGAGGGGGACAGGCAGGCACGTGGGCCCCCGGGTACCAGGCTGTGGGGTCGGGAGACGTGTAAGGCTCTAACTGAAAGCCCCGGGGCTGGGCGAGGGGACTGTCATCCGTAGTGACCACACGTGGCCCTGACCTGGTGGGGGGATAAAAGCATGGCAAACACGGGCCTGAGGTCCTCCAGGATGCAGCCCTAGCAAGTTGGGATTAAAATCACCTAAGAGAGCTGTTCAGGGGTTGGCAATTTGCTCAAATCAGCAGCGTCCACAAGGCCCAGAGTCACAGACCCTCCACCGCCGGGGAGTAGCGCTGTCCTGTCTCTGTGTTATTCGTTTAATGGTTTCCTTTTCTTTTGCTTTTTAGGGCCACACTGGCAGCACATGGAGGTTCCCAGGCCAGGTGTCGAATCAGAGCTCTAGCTGCGGGCCTCCACCACAGCCACAGCAACGCGGGATCCTTAACCCACTGAGCGAGGCCAGGGATCGAACCCGCATCCTCCTGGATACTAAGTGGACCTGTTTCTGCTGCGCCACGTGGGCACTCCCGTTCAATGGTTTTCTTTTCAACCCCTCAGCTTTGTCTTAAACAGGATCCGTGAACTCCTGGGTTTGAAGGACTGGGCACTCACACGAGTCACTCTTAGAACCAGGTGTGCCAGGGACCACGTGAGACCATCTCAGGTGCCCCTGGGCCGTGGAGCCCCCTGGGGTGGGGGGGTCACCGCAGAACCCCGGCCCCCTCCCACTCAGGGGAGTAGCGGCACCGCCGCGCCCCCGCCCCCGCCGCGCACGCACACCCCCTCCTCGGCCTCCCGGACTCACCATGAAGATGATGGAGACAAGGTTGGTGAAGTAGGCTGGGAACCGGTCCCTCCAGGTCAGCTTCACCTTGTCCGTCTGCAACACGAACCAGCGTGGGGTGGGGTCAGCGGTGGGGACCAGGGCAGGGAGGGGCGTGTGCGTGTTTCCGTGTGTGCACGAGGGTGTGGGCAGGAGCAGCTTGGACAAAGAGCACCACTCACAAACACGGTACAAAACCACTGCAGGGGATGAATGAAGGCAAACACCTGGCCCCCGGGGCCTTCTCGCCCAGGAACGGAGTCTACAAAGGGGCAGAAGGAACAGCTGTCTGAAAACGTGAGTCCTCTGGGTACGGGGGTGTGATCCCGCCAGAGGCCTCTCTCAGTCAGACCGTCAGACCCACGTCTGGGAGAAGCCTGGACTCTGCTTCTTGGCTGAAAAAACCCTCACTTCCAAGGCAAGCAGCTCTACGATGTCTTCCTCCGCCACCCGGACCATAATAGTTATTTTCCTTTGCAGAGCAAGTTGAAACAAGCCACCAGCATCCCACGTTAAAATGCTGTCCGCCGTGTCGCAACGCCAGACGGCGGGGACATGTGGCCCGAAGGCTCTGGCATCGGGACGGCGGGGTCTGGAGGAACCTGGGATGTTTTCAGGAATGGGGTGGACTTTTCCTGGGAAGATGCACGGCTGAAGTCAAAGAATGCTGGCAGGTGTGACACTGGAGACACGCATGCGTGTTAAGGACAACCAGGGACGGCGGGCAGGCAGGCAGTGGTGACAGGCACAGTTTCGCAAGCTGCAGAGAAAGCCCGGCTCCCCCCCCTCCCCCACGAACCCACCGAAGCCATGCAGTGACATCCCAACACAGGCTGCAGCCCGCTGGTGCCGGAGGAAGGCGAGGAAGACGCAGACGTGACAGTTAACCGAAAACACGGCAGTCAGAGTGGGCTGAGGGGAACAACGGGCCCCGGACGCCTGCAAACGGTCAAGACTCGAGACGCCCCGACGTGACAGTACCAATTTCACCCCCGCCATGGCTGTCTTAACCCTCTGCCTCCATTTGTTTGTTGGTTCCTCCGGAAGGTGCCGGCGCTTCTGGGGCAGGTGGAGGGAACAAGAGAGGACCGTGGGGTAAGACGGCGGCCCGGGCCCCCTCGCCCCCTTGGCAGCCAGCGGACCCCTCGCTGTGCTGGCCGCCGAGGCCGTTTCAGGCTCTGGGTGTTTTAAACCCACGAAAGTTGGCAGAAGCCCGCATTCGAAAAGAAAGGCTGCAAACAAAGGTCCTGGAAATGGAGATGCCAGCCCAGGAGCTGGGGTTGGCGTGGCCTCTGGGGGGCCCCCTTCTCACACACGGTTGCTGTAACCAATCCATCGGTTCGTCACTTAATTCTTTTTAGGGCTGCTCCTGCAGCATATGGAGGTTCCCAGGCTAGGAGTTGAGTTGGAGTTGTAGCTGCCGGCCTGCACCACAGCCATAGCAACACCAGATCCCAGCCACATCTGAGACCTACGCTGAAGGTTGCGGCAATGCTGGATCCTGAACCCGATGGGCGGGGCCAGGGATCGAACCTGCATCCTCATGGATCCTAGTTGGGTTCTTAACCCACGGAGCCACAGCGGGAACTCTTATTTATTTACTTTCAGTCAGTATCATTTAGACCATGCGGTTTTATGCAGACACTGATTACTCAGCATTTTACACCCACGGAAAGGAAGCCACTCTCGGGAATTGTAACACAGCAATTAAGGGATCTCCCCCCCCCCACCCCATGAAATGAATTTGGTGCCCGAGCTGGGAGAAAAATTAAAACCATAAAGTTGGGAGCCGTGAAAGAAAGGACGTGGCCCCCCGGAAGCACAGGGACTGGGGTCACCATGAGAGACGGCAAAAACACAGCCCACCTCTGCTGGTCCAGTGACCCAGGAGCTCGGGTCAGAGCCAGGAAGCGGAGTGCCGGGAATCTGGGAGGCGGTCCTGGCCTGGCTGCCCAGGCCTGGCGCTCGGGGCTTAAGCGGACGTGACGCGGGGCACTAAGCCCTTTCTTCCTCAGGAAGAAGCCCGTTCACGCTCATGCTGAGAAGTGCCATCGTAAAGCCGTGGGGTGGGCTGTCTGGGGACGAGGCACGCGGGGCATGGGGACCCACAGCGGGGGTCTGGGGGCTTCGGAGCAGTGGCGTCCAGGCCTCTCTCTTTACGAGAGGAGACACAGCCCAGGGGCTGATGGAGATGCTGGTTCAAGGCCACAGGGCGGCTGCTCCGAAGGCAAGGTGCACAGGACAAGCAGACGTCCTGATTGTTAAGTTAAAAGGATGGTCTCCTCATTTGGGGTGAATTTGCCACTTTGGTGGTTACTGTCTCTGTCCCCCTGGGGCCCGCTCAGACTTGGAGGGAGTTCTGGGAAGCACAGCCCCTCTCTGGCCGCAGGAGAGCCGAGCCGGGCTTCGGCCACGTTACAGAAACTGGGGTCCAAGAGGGGCTTTTGCTTCACCCGCTTTGCCCCCCAGAGGGGGTTTTGGTAATTGGGACCCCAGGCCACCTTGTACCAGCAAACGCCGTCCAGAGCACACAGTGGCAAGACAAATGCAGGGGTTGGCTCTGGTCAGTCCAGGGCCAGAGGGTACAGACATGACACTGAACACAGGGAGCTGGTGCGAACATTCTGTCAGTGGCTCCCGTCCCTTTGAGAACTGACTTTCATCCTCGGTCAGAGGCTGACAAGGGCTCGGGGCTCTGTGCTTATCCCACATCCTATAAAAAACCTCCATGAAAAAATCAGCCAGGCCCCTCTAGAGGTTTTCGAGAATCCAGGCTACAAACATAGGCTGTCGTGTTTTTTTTTTTTTTGGTTGCACCGAGGCTGATGGAAGTTCCCCAGCCAAGGCTTGAACTGGCGCCACAGCAGTGACAATACTGGCTCCCTAACCCACCGAGCCATCAGGGAACTCAGAGGATGCCAATTTGAATGAAAGGTTTGGGGAGAAACAAAGGCACTTATTATAAAAAGGCGAGGGCCTCAAGAAGGTGACAAAAATACTCGTCTCTCATTCTCACTGTCTGCGCAAGAGACAAGGAGCTGGCCAGACGCTCGGCGACCCAGTTTGGGCAAATCCTTCCCACCATTGCTCAACCCAGAACACAAGGGCTGGACCCAGGGAGCACGCTGAGCAAAAAAGCTGCAAAACTACTCAGTTCTGGATGTTGAAATATTGGCTGAATTTCGAGATCACCTTCAGGATAGATCGAGAAGGTAGATCTCCAGTAGGACTCGATGCATCTGGCCCCCTGCTTGTTTTCATACATAAAGTTTTATTAGAACACGGTCTGACCCATTTGTTCACCTATCGTCTAGAGCTGCCTGCATCCTACAATGGCAGAGTTGAGTTGTTGTGACCAAGGCCTCTGGGTCTAAAATACTTACTATCTGGCCTGTCTGGGGTCTGCCCCCCCCCCAACCTGTACGGCGTTCGTTGACCCCTGGCCGGTTCTGTCAATAAACATACCCCGTTTTACTGCTGAGAAAGCCAGCTGGCAGTGGCCACCATACCTCTTTGTTTTTGGATTCTTTCCTAAGAGACTTTTCCAAAACTCTGGCTTCATACTCGGCTCTGGGATGGTCCTGTGAAAGAAACCAGGTCAGCGGAGGCTTGTTAATTGTCCGAGACTCTCAACAGAAGCACGCGTGGCCAACTCAGCCCATACATTCCCCGGGGCACCCTTGGGGGCCAGTTCCCAGCAGCCTGTTTGGACCATTGCCTATTTATTTATTTGCTTTTTAGGGCCGTACCTGCAGCATGTGGAGGTTCCCAGCCTAGGGGTCGAATCGGAGCTACAGCTGCCAGCCTACGCCAGAGCCACAGCAACGCCAGATCCGAGCCGCGTCTGCGACCCACTCCACAGCTCACGGCACCGCCCGATCCTTAATCCACGGAACAAGGCCAGGGGTTGAACCCACATCCTCATGGATCCTAGTTGGCTTCATTCCTGCTGAGCCACGACAGGAACTCCCGGACCATTTTGGATTTAGAGCTCCTTGTGTGTGGTCCGTCCAGGATTCTCCCCTTATTGGGAACCCCAGCCCACGGGGAGGCCACCGAATGGGGCTCTGGGTCCTGGGGGCGGGTCAGCCTCTGCCAGGCTGCAGCCCCCCCCCAACCCCCCGCCACCCACTGTCTCGCTGTAAACACCCAGCCGTGAACTGGCCCCCGAGAACGTCCCATCAGGAGCCGTGGGGTCGGAAGAGACGGCAGTTAAGTGTCAGCAAGCGTGGGCAGACCGGAGGCGCCAGGCCTCGGCGAGCCCAGGGCAGGCCAGCAAAGGGCACTGGAACAGAAGAACAGGGGTTAAGAGAGGCCCGGCGGTGCGGGAGGAAGCGGAGACCCCTGCCCGCGTGGGAGAGCTGTGGGGAGCTGCTCGGCAGAAACAGACGGATCAGGTGTGCCAGAAGGCCCCTCTCCCAGCGAGACAGGAAGCCAGAGAAGTGACCAAAAGTTCCAAACCTTGACAGCCTCCTTCAGGGAACCAGAAACGTAAAACAAAAACAAAAAGATTTCATTACTTGTGCTGTTTTTTAAGAAACAGGCTCTGTCGTCTAAAGACAACGTCTTTAAGAACCCGGATGGGGGCACTCGGACCTGGAGGGACATGGAGGACCCGCCACTCTACTTGAGGGTCCCCGTGCTGGTGGCTGCGTCCACTGCCCGCAGGGTTTAGGAAATTCCCGTGGGAGCGCTGGGCTGGACTGTCGCAGACTCGGCAAGGACCACACAGGCCAGAAGCCCGGCGTCAGGCGTCTCTCGGCTTCGAGAGTGGACACCTGGGGTTCAGGGCTGAGAGGCTGTCCCTTTGCCTCAGGTGACTAACCTGGAAGAGGTCCCTGGCCAGCTGGGGGGGTAGCGGCTCACTTTAAGGAGCCCGTTCAGGCCCCTCGGGTCCCCACATGCAGTGGCTCTGCTCCATACCCCAGCATCAAGGGTCCCAGCGGTCAGGTGACGGGTTCATGGCACCTGTCCCCCCGGGGTGGAACTGCCCCAACCACAGGGACACCACGAAAAGGACATTCTAAGTCTACTTCGAGAATACGAAGCTGACCCTGCTCTTTGTTCCACTTGCATCTTTAGAGCCTGCTCCGTAGACAGCTGACTCAGGCCCTGCCCCGGGGGACAGAATGCCGGTTCCACTTCTGTCCCTGCCCCTGAGGAGCCGAGTGTCAGTCTGGTTGCATCAGCCTCGGTCCTGCCATTTGTGAAACGGGACAGAGACCCGCGGTGGAAGAGGTTGAGCCCAGAGGTGGGTGATCAGTGAAGGGACTTCTATCTGCTGATCCATGGACACCCCCTCAAACCCTCCTCTTCCATCCTTATTTGTGGGCTGAGGACACGGAGGCACAGAGAGGTTAAGCAACCTGCCCCAGGTCATACAGCAAGGGCGGTGCGAAATTAATCAAGAAGTCCTGGACCCAGAGGTCAGCTTGTCACCGCTAAGCGGGTGCCTCTCCCTTCAAACCAGCCCTTGTCCTAGGACAACCCTGTCAGCACAGAGCCCGCACAGCGGCTTCTCTGACTGAGCTACCCATTTGCCTGAAGACGGACCCCCCCGGCCCGTCCCGGAGGGGGCACGTATGTGGAGGAAGATAACAGGAATGTTTTAAAAAGTGATGGAGGAATGGGAAGTGCATGAGCGGTTTCCCTTTAAAAATCTGAGCAAGAAGTTTCACACCACGAAGCGGCGGCCAGCGTGGCCACACCTAACAGTGCTCCTACTTGTGGGATCTTGCTGCTTTTCATGCCCATGAATCCATCCCCTGGGGTTCTGAGCTGGCCGTTCAGGATGGGGCAGCGGCAAAGCTGCTCCTGAGCCACCCTGGGGTGGGTGCTCACTTGCCATCCCAGTGGCCACTGGCTCCCGAGGGCCCCTCTCTTTGGCTCACGGAGATGCCCAGCCTGCGGCGTCCCTCTGTTCGTGAAGGGCCTCCCCCACTTCTCAGCCACGCCCGACTGCAGGCCTCGTGCTGGTTCTGGGGATCTGGAGGTTGGCACGCAGGCAAAGGCTGGCGGCCGCCTCTGGGGCCCTGGCCTCGTGGGTGGCCGTGATTCCTTCCCCAGACCCGCCGGGCCGCCCCCAGATGGGATGAGATCAGCGTGGTGCGCCTTGGCCTGTGTTCTGACCACGCTGCTGGGTGGTGCATCCATGGAAGCCAGGAGAGCAAACACACTACAGCAGACATCAAACGGTCACCCTGGCAACTGCGGGGGATTCCAACCCCAGGGACAGGAACTGAGAAGCAGGCGGGGAGCAGCTTGGCCTGGGCTTTACGACCAGGGCTTCCACGCGAGTCCCCAGGAAGGAATGGGGTGGGGGGCCGGGGAGGGTGTCGGGGAGGGCACAGGGTTGGAGGGGGGTGAAGCGCCCGACCCACTCACCTCCTCCTCCTCAAAGCCAGTGAGGTCCCAGCGGTAATTGAGCCGCATCTGTTTCCGCTTCCAGTGCTCCATGAAGGTGGCGGCTGCGGGCAGGGAGGAGAACCAGAAAGTTAGAGGCTGAGAAACTCTAAGACGTTGGATGACACGAAAGCACTTTCCTCTTCGGCATCATTTGGTGAGTGAGGGCCACTGAGTGCTGGACCAAGACCTTCCCGTGACCCAGCCCGGGGGACTGGCTCAGGTTCCCCAGGGACCCCACCAGGCAGGGGTGATCACGCTCCCATTTTACAGATGAGAAAACTGAGGCTCAGCAAAACTGAGTCTCGGCCAAGGTTATTTAGCCAGACACTGGGGTGCAGTGGGGTACAGGGCTGACTGGTCCCAAAGCCTGTGTTCTCAGCCATCTGGCTCCAGGGCCTTGGGGACCCCAAGTCACAGGTGGGCCTCCTGAGGTCAGAAAGGGTGAAGGGTGGGCCGAGGCCACTCGCTCAAGCTTCAAACCCTGCTGGTGATCTGACCACTGAGCTGCACTCTTAGCCGCCACATTCTGCCTGGTATTCCCAGCACATTAAATACGGTTCAGAAGCCACCTCCTCCAGGAAGCTTCTGGTCATTTTCCTCAGTGTCAGGAAAGAAACCAACTCTTCTTGGGATCTCTCTTGCTCATGGTGTCCAGGCCACCTTCCATCGTGGTCCCTGTCCCATATCCCTTCTGGGGGATGAGGCAGAGATGGGGCTTGTTACCTGGGTCTCCAGCAGGGAGCTTAGCATCTGGCACAAACAGGCGCCTCGAGAGGACTCAGTGAGTGAGCGAGTGAATGAATGAAAGGCTTTTATGAGTACATAGTTGCAAAGGGGGACGCCAGTGTCCGAAGCATTTGCCATGAATGCTCCCCGCACCCCCCCCAAGGGAAAATCAGCAGAGGCCGAGGCTTGCCGTAATGATGGGGCGACTGTAAAGTCAACCAGAGTCCCGGATGCCTGGGCTGTTGTGGGCCGGGCCCTGTTCACGGTGCTATCACAGAGTCCCGCCTGCACCTCACAGCGACCGCGGGAGGGAGCTGCCGTCCTCGCCCTCACTTTCCAGACCAGGAAACAGATTCGGAGGAATTAAACGGCTTGTCTAATAAATGGCGGTGTCGAGATGAAAACTCGGTGAAATGGAGAACTCAAGGGCAAATTCCCCCACAGCCGTCCTTCGCTGGGAAAGAATGCAGGCTTTGGATCCGACAAGACATTGTCTGGGAGTTCCCGCTGTGGTGCACTGGGTTCAGGACCCAACTGCAGTGGATCCGGTCACTGTGGAGGTACGGGTTCAATCCCCCGCCGGGCACAGTGGGTTAAGGATCCTGCATTGCCACAGCTGTGGTGTAAGTGGCAGCTGCAGCTTGGATTTGACCCCTGGCCCGGGAATTTCCACAGGCCACGGGTGTGGACGAAAAAAAGAAAAAAAAGAAGTGGGTCTGAATGATTCAGCTTCCCATTTAGAGAGCTTCAGCCTACGCCGAACGAGCTCCCTCCCCATCAGGGTTGGGTGAGAACAGGCCTCGGAGTTTGCCTGCGGCTGTGCTTAATGGGTACACGTCGAGTGGTAGCTACGGTCCCAGGCAGGCCCGGCCACGAACAGGAACCTCCTAGGGTACTAATCCTGGGACTTGGCCACGGAAGAGTGCGAGGACAAGAGGGGATGGTGAGACCGCCCAGAGATTACAAACGGCAGGAAGTGGCGGCCCCTGTAGGGCGGTGGGGCAGTGGGAGGTGGCATTACCAAAGCCAGAAACCAGAGCTGCCCGGGGAGGGAGGGCTTTCTGGTGGGGAAGACAAAGCCTCTGCCAGAGATGCCCCAGGAGGCGGAGGGAAAGGAGGAGAAACGCCCGCCTTCTGATCCCCCACCGGGGCTTCCCATTGGCTGAGCCTTCTAGGAAGGACAGCAAGGGGGCCTGGGCAGTGTAGTTCCCTGTGACACAGATGCACGCGCTGAGGCCATCAGGACTCAGGGAGGAAGCATGTGGCTGGCGGGGCAGCCTGCACCGCCTCCTGGTTAGGGAGGTGTGAAGATGTTTCCTTTTGCCGCCCCCCCCCCCCCTTTTTGGATCAGATCTGAGCTGCAGGTGTGACCTATGCCATAGCTGCAGCAACACCAGATCCTTTAACCCATTGTGCCCGGCCAGGGTGGAACCTGCCTCCTGGTACTGCAGAGATGCCCCGATCCCGTTGCGTCACAGCAGCAACTCCTCCCTCTGTCTCTTTTAACAGGTCCTGTGGTCCCCGCGGCAGAGGACATCTGTCGGGGCCCATTCCCACACCTCCATCAGCTCTGGAAGGCCTCCCTCTCTTCACTGTGTTTTGTCTCTCTCTGTCCTCGCCTGCCCAAGGCAAGGCCTCCTTTGAGGCCATGGGCTGAGCGGGAGAGGAGAGCTAGCTGCCTCCGTGGGGGACAGGGGACCTGGCCCGTTTACCTTCCCTGTCCCAGCCTCCCTGTTCCCAGCCTCCTCCACCGCACGCTGGAGCCGCAGAGAAGACGGACCAGAGGGACCTGCCGGCACGGGTGCGTGAGGTGCGGGCAGGCTGTCCCTCCCCCATCCCGCTGGTTTCTCACCGTGTAGCCCGGAGTACACTGTATTGCGACCCCCAGGCAGGGGACCTGCTGAAATACAGATTCTTGGACACGGTGCCTGACCTGGCATTTGCATTCTGGACAAGCTCTGCGGGTGGCTAGTGCACACAGGTGTCGGGACGCACTGACCCAAGCCACTGCCTGCCCTTTCCTTCCATCCATCAGATCAGCTGGTGGCCCACCCTGCACCCCACTGCACCCTCTGTTTTGGCTCTCCTCACAGCCGCCTCCCACCCACCTCTCTCGGGCCCCGCCTGACCTGTCTAAGCTGCCTTTACTTCTAGGCTTAGCTCCAATTGCCCTAATTCAGGATGCTCCTAGGCTGGCTGCGGACACCCCTTCTGAGCTCTCTGCCCCCCAAAACGCTGTGGCCAACACCATGGCACCATCTTGGACGATTCATTAGATGATCCTTCAACTGTTTTCTGTGCCTGCCAGAACCTCGCAGCCTCGCAGGCCTGCCGTGGGCCCTCAGAGGCCACCGAGGGAAGGCTCTGACCGAGGCTGGGGCTTCTGTGGCCCCCAGAGGACAGCCCCACCTCCGCTGGGAGGCCCATGCTCTTTAAGGACCGGGGTCTTGTCTCCCCCAAACTTGTGCCAGGCGCTCCCGAGCCCCAGGCCCCTTACATCTCAACCCGAGCTCCGAGGCCAGCTTTGTGAACCTCTGGCTCCCGACGGTCAGCTGTCTGGTGGGCACATGCTCTTCTCTGCAAGTGGAGCCAGCGACGCAACTTTCTGGACGGCAGAGTGGACGACAGCTGGACAGGGGAGCTGGGGCTCCCGCACCATGCGAGGCCTCTGGTCCCTCATTTTCTCACTGATTCTGCTTATTTATCCCCTGGACGCGTGTTTGCTCACGAGCCTGCCGCTGGCCTCTGGATTTCGGCAGAGACCCAGTCTCTCTCCCTTAGTCCCATCCAGCTTGGGTGACTCAGCCGGCGACCTGCCAACTCTACCCAGAGTCTCGGGTGCAGACCCTGCCCCGGGGCGGGTGGTTCACTGCACCTGTCACTCCCCTAATGCCAGGACCATCTTTCTCCAGCTTCTTGCAGCCGGGCTCAAATCAAACAGCCCCCTTTTGTTCTGCCTGGAACTGACAAGCCCGTGAAAATGCCATTATTAGGCCATAATTTCAGAAAATTGATCCCCAGAACAGCTCAATGGAGCTCCAAGTTGCTTTGTGTGATGCCTGATTGGACGCTTTGAAATGGCATAAATCCCAGGTGGCAGAGCGCTGACCCGAGCGCCACCCGAGCGCCTGGCCCCAGGACCCCAGCGAGAAGAAAACAGTGGCCAGAGGGGACAGCTGGGGCAGTGACATGGCCCCGCTCCCAGCAGTAGCAGGAGGTTTGGGGTCGTTTCCTGTCATTGCATGAATAGAAACGTTCACAGCCAGAGGGCAAAAAAAGAAAGGACACAGTGGGGGCAGGAACACCAGTGGGGAAATGATCCTTTAGAAGGTAATGAACAAGTCATTGAATAAGGGATTAAAAAACCCTCAACAATGGCAAGATCTCTGCTCACGATGCCTGACGGCAAGTGTGAAAGGGCCAGGGACAGAGGGACTCTGTGTGCCCGCTGCCCCTCCACCCTGCGGCGGGGGCGGGGTGTCAACAGGTACCTCAGGCCCAGCAGGTTCCTTCCCGTTGCTTCAGTCTTGTTGTATAAGCTCCTTTTCCCGAAAGTAAGTGCTTCGTGGGAGCGGTTTGGCTTTTTTCCCCCAAATGGGCACGGAGACACTGCATTTGCCTTTGTTGCCTCCCAGGGTGGAAGTGGAGCTGGAGGGGGTGGGAAGCACAGATCGCCGCCCCCCCCCCCCCGCCCCATCGTGGATGGGCAGGATGGAACGGTCTGTGTGTCTCCCAAGGATGGGGCCGCGGGTAAAGGCTGGCCAACATCTCCAAGGGTGTGAAACGGCCCCCGCTCTGCACACAGTAGGTGCTCCATAAAGAAGGGTGACGAGCTCGCTTCACTGAGAGGGCGTGCAAAATTTACTTCACTCCTTGCAGTGCTGGCAGGCCATGGTAAATCTCGGCTTCCCCAGGAGGGCACACAAGAGGTTTGGAGGATGTTTGGACGGAGAGATGAGGCCAGGGCCCCAGCTTGGACTAGGGAGGCTGGCGGGAGGGGGGCGCAAATCTGTCATGTCTGATATGAACCTGTTAGCTGTGTGATCTTGGGCAAGTCACTTAACCTCTCTGTGCTTCTGTGTCCTCATCGGAGGATAACAGGGTTTCTCTGCAGGGCTGCTGGGGGGATCAGTGAGAGCCTGTGCGGATCTCTGTGCAGAACTCTGCAGGGGGAAGGGGGGGTATTTGTCTGGAGGGAGACGGGGAAGCTAGACCCGGTGGGAGAATGCCTTTGAGGTCATTCGTCAGGAGGAAGCGAGGCACGTGGAAGCACACGCACCAGCTAGAGCCAGTCGGTAATGCTGGCAGAGGGAGGATAGCGCAGGGGTCAGGTACAGCGGCTGGGGGACCAGGATGCTGGCGTTCAGGCCTCGCCTCTGCCTCTTATTAGCTGGTGTAACCCTGCAAAAGTGGCCTCGATTTGTTCATCCGCCAAATGGGGTGGGAAAGCCTGTGCGCCCCGTACAGTCACTGGGAGAGTTAAAGACGCAGAACAGGGACTGGCACATGGCAGGGTCCCGCCAGCAGAAGCTAATGTTCTCTTCTTTTTTTTTTTGTCATCTTTTTAGGGCCGCACCCGCGGCACATGGACGTTCCCAAGCTAGGGGTCGAATCAGAGCTGCATCTGCCAGCCTACGCCACAGCCACAGCAACACCAGATCCTTAACCCACTGAGCGAGACCAGGGATCGAACCCAAGTCCTCGTGGATCCTAGTCGGGTTCATTAGCCACTGAGCCATGATGGGAACTCCCAGTGTTCTCTTCTGAAGGAGGTGAAGGGACGGAACTCACAGGGGCCCCAAAAGCACAAGGTGAGAGCTTAGACCTGGGCTGCAATCTCCTAGGGTCCAGGCTGTTTTCACATTTTCAAGAAACTAGTGCTCCCTGATCCGATGTGACAGCTAGCACCACATAACAGCTAGCGTGGCGTGACAACCAGCGCCAGGCCCAGCTCTAAGATGTCACAAACTGTGACTCACCTGCCGTCCCGACACCCTTCCGAGGTGGCTGTCAGGGTCTCGTTTTCACAAATGGGGACCCCGGGGCCTGGAGAGTTGAAGCAGCTTGCCCGAGGTCACACGGCTGGAGGTGACAGAGCTGAGGTTTGAACTTGTGTCTGGCCCAGGGGCTGGTGCTGCGAGCCGCTGACTCTGTGGGACCATCCCGGCACACAGCCAACCCAGCTGAGCAGTGAGCTGGGTCGAATCGTTGAGCTGCCCACGGTTCAAGCTGGGCTCCACGCTGGGAGTGAGTGCTGCCGGGCCAGCCCCCCGGCTCCAAGCAGGGGAACAGGGAGGCTGGGTGCCCAGGAGGTCAGAGGTCAGAGTGGGGGAGGGAGGCAGGAGGGCAGGAGGGAGGCGGCCAGGGCTGAGGTCTTGAAGGAGGCTGGGAGGGAGGGGCAGAGGGCAGTGGGGGTCGGGGGTGGTTCTGATAGACGCAGGGCCCAAAGAGACAGGGGCGGGCGCGGGAGGGCACAAGCCATTCCCTCACTTCTGCAACAGGGCCAACTTCCTGGCTCTGAGAAGGACAAAGGACAAGGAGCATCTGGCCCCGTGTCAAGTATGTACACATCAGCTCGGCGACCCATGGCCATGGATCCTAGATGCATAGTAAGACTGGTCCCGGGATGAGTCACCAGAGCCACGGGTGGTGCTGGGAACCTTCTCATGAGCCACCCCGAACCGTCACAGGCACCCCCCACACATGCTCTGCAGCAGCCCCAGCAGAGAGTCCTCCAACCTCAGCTTGAATGCCGCCTGGAACAGGCCGCTCACCACCTGCAAGCCCCGCCCCGCCCCGCACTCCCTGTTGGAAACCTCCCCCTGAGGCGGCGCGGCCGGTCTACGGCTCTCGTTCTTGGCCACGTTGGGAGGACCAATTGCCCGCGACCACGTCACCTGCGCGGAACGGGAAGCTCTGCGTGGAGCTCCCCGGAGCCTGGGTGGACGGACGGTCCTGCTCTATTATCCGGGTGTCCACGGGCGGCAGGGGTTCAGGGCCACTGCTGAGCCGAGAAGAGAAGGACAAGGCTCACCTGGGCCTCTTCCCAAACTACCGGGGCACCGACTCATCTGTTCTCCTTGGGCTCAGGGAGGCCTGCATCCACTTGAGGTGACCGTGCAAGAAGGCGGGCCGAGGACAAGGCCTGGGGGAGGGATGCTTGCCCTATGGGTGCGGCACCCAGGCGTGTTCCGCAGGTGTCAGGGGAGGATCGAAGGTGTGACATGTGGGGACAGGCTGAGGCACTGCCCAGAGCTTTCACCTGGCACTAGTGGTGGGAGCGCTTCCAATACAAGCATGTAGAGCAGGAAACGGGATAGTTCGAACCCACTTCTTCGTCAGCTCTGGGGCTCCCCGTGCCTCCCAGGAGCGACCTCTAATCAGAGGGGGGGACAGAGGGGAAGGGCTGCACCTGTCGGCCGCGTGCGCTCAGACAGGCTCGCAGAGGTGGACGTGTCTACAGGCAGCTGCAGGACGGCAGCTGGGAGACCTCGAAGGTCATTTCCCCCGATCCCAGGGCCACGCTGGGTGGGCAGGTCACAGGGGGTGACGTTCAGAGTGGGGCAGGGGGCTGTCATTTATATCCCTTGTGCTGCACGCAGCACAGGCTCGGCCATGCCTGTGGCGGCACCTCTGTGGCTCAAGGGCACGGCGGGTGGGAGGGCCCTTTGGGATGGTCAGAGCCTCCCCTGCCGGAGGCCCTCAGTTTGGAAGAGCAGCTACCAGGTGTCTGGGCTGCAGAGTGGGAAGAGATGGGACGCACGGTGAGGCCCAGGGCCCAGAGGGAGGGCCCGACGCAACCCCCTGACCGCTTCTCTTGCCCTTTCCTCAGGCCTCCTGCCCCCCACAGGGCTGCCCTCCTGACAGCAGCTGCCAGATGTGTGAGTGGCCGAGTGTCTGCCACGGAGCTCGCGTGGGTCTCCAGTGAAAGCCCCGCCACTGTCCCCAGTCAGAGCTGGCTCAGCCTCCCTCCCCCACCTCCCAGCTGCTTCTTACAGAACTTGCCATCTCTGACTAAAGTATAAGACAAGAAAAACCTCTGACACAGCAGGCCGATGGCACCAGTTCCCAAGTCCTCTGAGGGAGACCACCAAGTCCTCCAGGGCCCTTGCTGGCCTCCTGGTCCTCCTGCTCTCCTTCCCACCTGCTCCCTGCACCTGCGGGCTCCTTCAACAGGCCTGCACGCTCACCGTCGGGCCTTTGCACACGCTGCACCCTCGTGAATCCTGGACTACAGCAGAGGACACATTGTTTTTTTTGCCTCCCGTGGTTTCCCCTGTGCCCAGCACAGGCACTCTGTAAACACTGGTTGGTACACACCCTGCATGCCAAGCACATCACCTTACTCAGTCACACCTCCCCGCAGTGTGGCAGGCAGCCCGGCCGGCGGTTTGCGGTCACCAGCACTGGGCCATTATTGACAGTCAGCCACATCCGTGCTAACCGCTGGCTGAGACTCTGCTCACTAGTCCTTATCACACCCTCATCTAACCGGCCAGGAAGCTGAGGTTCTGAGTGATGAGGTGAGGAAGTGACAGAGCTGAATCTGAGTCCCCGGGGATGTCAGGTGCACACGGGGGGCCGACCCAGATGGGTACCCTTGAATGACCTTCTAGTGGCTCAGGCGCTCGGCACCATATGGTCATGTCTGCTCACGGCAGAACCCGGAGGTGCTGGCTTGGCTACCACTCAGGCCCACAGACCCCAAGTGAGGGACAGAGCTGGCTGGTGGCCCCCATGGAGGGTGCTGGTGTGAGAACTGGGTTGCACCAGCCATGCACGCTGGGGTGGGGGCTGGGGTGCTGCGCCCAGGGCAGGAGGCCTCCGTGGAGGAGGTCCTCGGAAGGGGGTTCCCGATGCAGATCCCAGGTCCCTCTCTAGATCTGAGGGTGCGTGGGATGGGAGGGAGGTGACTGGCCACGTGCACGGCCTCCAAGTGGGGACACTCTGGCTCAGACCCTCACAGGGACTCGTCCCCAGACCTGGCCGCCCCTGCTTTCGAGCAAGTATAGAAATGTGGCTGGGCAGGGATCGGAGGCCAGAGGAGCCAGCCTGCTGTCCATGCTGGTGCAGGAGCCCAGACAACAGGCCAGGCTTCCCTTCCCGCCTCACCTGACTCATTCCTCTGCTCCTCTGCACACCTGCCTCCAAGTCACAGACGGGGCCAGACCCTGAGCCCCTGGCTCCAGGAAGCCCAGGCCAAGTGGGACATAACCTCAGCCTCCCGCTAGTGCCTGGCGCTATCCTGGGCTTGCTGAGTTTCTGAACCATCGATGGAGTCTGAATGAACCCAGAGGGCAGGGAGGAGGCTGCTGGGCCGTGCAGGGCCGGGTGAGGGATTAGGCGGCGTGCCATGGTCCCGGAACTCACCCTGGCCATCAGCCGGCCAGGGAACCTGGCTCAGCCTCAGGGGTCCCTTCTTGCCTACATGCCCCACCCCCACCCCGGGCTTGCAGCCCCCTCTGCGCAGCCGCAGAGCCGGGAAGCACCTGTCTCAACATGAAGATTCTGAGATTCTGAGGGGTCCTTTCCAGATCGAGGGTCTTCGACAACCCACCACTCAGTAACAGAGGCTTGTACTGAACTCTCGGCTGGGATCCTGGCAGATCCAAAATGCACGGACAGGTAAGAGCCGCACACCTGGCTGGCAGCGGCAGCCGCCGCCCCATCCGGGAACAGCTTCCCAGACCATCACCGCCCACTGGCACAGGGCAAGCCAAGCACGCAGGGCGAGGGCTGCTCCTCAGCACGGGGTGAGGTCGGGCTGCCGAGAAACCGGCGACAGCCCTCTCTGTTTCTCGCCCCAAAAGCCCAGCGCCCCAGCACACGTCTCCAGAACTCAGCTCGGGGGCTGATGCTTCTTCCAGGAAGTCCCTCCTGACTTCCCGACCCTATGCTCCTGTGCCCGCTCCGTGTACAGCTCCGTCTCCTACTAAATGGGAGCCCCTGAGGGTGAAGACTGGGGCTCTGGTGCCCAGGGGACGGCTCAGCACACGGGTGCCTGAGTTCTGAATCCCCAGCTGGCAAAGGCTGTATCATGAGGCCACGGAGGAGGGACTGGCCTGTGTGCTAATGCAGAAACATCTGCAGAAATGCATCTGGCCACCACTTACAGTCTCCCAGGCCCGCCATGCCTGAGATGGGTACAGGTGGGACCTGCCTTCAAAGAATTCTAGAGGAGGAGCTATGCGCCCCGCACTCTGGGTGGCAGTGACGTCCAGGCCTTGGTGTCTCGGGTGGCTGACATCAACACTTTCTGGCCTTGGCTTCCTTACCTGTCAAATGGGCACCAGGGGCCCATAGAGATGCCGTAGGGATAGCAAGAGACATGCCTCAGGGCCCAGGCCTTGTCAGCTTCCCAGCATCCGTGGGAAGAGGGCAGACCCTTGAACCCCGCTTGTTTTAAAGCAGCTGCCCTTCCTGGGCCAACAAATCCTGGCCCCAGGAGAGAGGTCCTGTTCTTGGGACCACGGCACCCTCGCAGGCGTTCACAGGGGCTCTTGGCAGGTAACTCGTGGGTGTCTGTGGCCCAGCACAGCCCCAGGCAACCCGCCGGCAAAGCGGGGGGGGGGGGGCCTGTTTCCCCAGACCCCCCCCCCACCGCCCCGCGAACCCTCCTGCGGATCGTCTCAAGAAGAGGGAGAGGATGCGGCAACCCACCCGAACCCTCCAAGGTGCCCTGGGACGGGCCGGCGGTGCTGCGCTTACCCCAGAGGGCCATGAAGATGGAGAAGAAGACGGTGGCCGGGTTGTCAAAGAGGTGGCTGGCGCGGGCCGTGGCGCAGGCAGAGCTCATCCGCCAGTAGCTGCAGGTCTTGTCGCACAGCGGGCACATGGTGATGTTGTGTCTCTGGTCACACATCTCCATGCTGGAAGAGAGGGAGGGCTCGTGCATCCCTGGCCCCTGCCGGCCCCCAGGGACCAGCCCTCCCGGAGCCACGCTGGTGGGGGAGAGCGCTGGGGGTCCCCTGCACGGACAACATCCGGTGCCCGAGCCAGCCTCCACCAGGGCTTGGAGCCCTCCTCTCACCCAAGGCCGCCCAGGGGGCCCCAGCTCGGCTCCACCTGTCACCCGCTTAGCGGCTTAATGAGTGTTGAACAGGGCCCTGCGTGTTTCTTGGCAGGCAGCCTGCAACTTCCGTCCGCGGCCCTGGGTGTGGACCCACCAGACTGTGGGCTGCAAAGGACGGCGTGAGCGCCTCTCTTGGGGGCGCCTGGGCAGTGGGACCCACAGCCTGTCCTGGAGCTCTCTAGCAGGAGCCTGGGTCCCCAGCCAGCCTCCCTCTGAAAACCAGGCATGGACGGGCCTTGTGATGGCAGCGGAGGCTGACCAGGGCCGTACGTTGCAAGGCCCTGGAGGACAGAAAGAGGAAAGGGGTCGAGGGGCACTGGACGCTGTGGCCCTCCCAAGCCCTCGCTGCCAATGCCAGTGCTTGAAGCTCCTGCGGGCTTCCATCCGCCCTGGTGGGGAGGCCGTGGGGCGGCTGGCCCTGGGCAGGCCTGCGTATCAGCCAGTGGACATCACCCAGAAGACGGAGAAGAGGCCTCCAGGGCCTCCTTGTGGGAGGGTTGGGAAGTCATCAGGCTGGGCAAACTGGGGGACCGAGGGGCGCCTGGCCAGGACGCGAGGCCCACTCAGTGTAGGCCTTTGTTCAGCTGAGCAGACGTGAGATCTGAGGCCCAAGCTGAGTGGCTGCAGACGGACAGAGGGGAGCTGCCTGACGTCCGGCGGCCTTTCTCCTCCGCCCCGCCCAGCACTTAGGCTCTCTGCTGACAAGACAGAGAATGTTCAAAGGCCACCGCGGTGCGAGCAGGGGCCTGCACCGAGCATCCACCTGGCCTGGACCAGCTCTGGGGCTACGGCAATCCTGTCTTCGTAGATGCGGAAGCAAGCCCAGAGAGGGGAGGTCCCTTGCTCAGGGCCACACAGCAGAGTGGGGACTGAGCCTTGGTCTCTGTCTCTGCCAAGCCTGTGCCCTGCATGGCCCTCAGCTGCTGCCCAGAGGCCACAGGAGGGCTCCCTGCTGAGACCAGGCAGCCTGGCCGAGCTCTCAATGGGCTATTTCTGCCCTCTGTGCCAGGGCCAGGCCCTTTAGCCTCAGACTTGGTTTCTCCTTCTAGAAGGTGAGGAGACAGGCCAGAAGAAGGTTGTGCCAGCCCTGCCCTGCCTTGCCCTCCCCTCCTGGCTAACTTCCACAGGGCAAGGAGCTATAATTAGACAACCGGCCAGAGTCTAATTCCCAGGGATTAGATGGCTATCCAGCAGGGGGCTGAAGCGAGTGGCTGTTGCGGCTTTTTGCTTTGCATTTCTGGGTGCACATGAGCATAAAGTTTGCACAAAATCATGGCTGGGCCATAGCTGTCGGTGGTTGAGACACCTCTGAAAAGCTCGAAGGGGCCTCCTTCGCCAGCGCAGCGGCCCTCAGCTCCATTCTCCTCCCTCAAGGGTGCTCGCCAACGTCTTTCTGCGCGCCTGGGCGCGGGCGTGTATGTGAGTGGGTGGGGGGGCAGTGTGGACCTGCGAGCTGGCGGCTCTGGATTTGAATCTCAGCCTTACCACTTGGGATCTACGTGGCCTTGGGTAGGTGGCCTCAGTGTCCCCATCCATAGAATGGGGGTGCTGAGAAGAAAGGGGACCCACGTCACGGGGCTGTCGGGAGGGTCCAGCAGGGGAGTGCATGTGAAGCCGGGGAAGGAGCGCTGGGATGCCCAAGCCGCCCTCCTGTGCGCTGTTGTCATCGTGGGATAACAGAACCGGCGGCGCTGCGGTGGTTTTAAAAGGTTTAAAAGGAGGCGTGGGAGCTGCCCTGAGGCTCCGTCCCCTGAGCGCCGTTGGGCCTGGGGGTGGGACCTCCCCTGCACCACCCGGCTCCTCTTGGGGACCCAACGATGGAAAGCCCCCTGCTTCATCATTCATCATCGTCTGTATGTGGCCTGGGGCCACGAGGGTGGGGGGCCAGATCCAAAGCCTGTTTCTGCTGGTTTAAACCCTCAGCCTCTCCCTTCCCCACCTTCAGCCAAAATAAAGACAAGTAACGGGCAGGCCTGCTCTCTGGAGCGAAAGGGCAGGGCGGGGGCGGCAGGGCAGCCTTACGCAGGGGCAGGGGGCCCTGGTCGTGCTATGGACCCAGATGGGCCAGGCTGCAAGGGGAACACAAGCCCCTGCTTTGTCCAAGGCACTGGCGGGCAGAGGTCGAGGTCGGACGGGCCTCCAGCATCCCCAGGAAGTGCTTCTGCATCCCCGGCTGGCTGACAGCTCTGGCCCAGGACCGGGAGGAGCACAGACGGAGAGGCCCCCAGGCGGCCTCCCGGGGCCTGAGGGGTCTGGGGGTGGGGGACTCCCCGTGCCAGGTCCCCATGGCCTTGAAGGGAAGCTCCCTCCAGATCTGGGCTGCTTTGATCTCTGCCTTCCTCAAACCCAAGCACAGTGAACTCATGTCATTAACAAAGGGACAAGCTTTCTCCTGCCTGTGCCCAAAATAACCCCGGAGGGGACCAGAGCCAGATTCCTTTAACGTCCTGTTTCCGGGTGGGTGGAATATTTGAGGTGTTATTCACGTATTAAAACACTACTTGCACAAAAATGTACCGGATGTGGCCTCTCTGTGCCGCTGAGGCAGTTACTCCTCCAGGTGAGACGCCGTCACTGGCTCTTTCCTGACCAGAAGCACAGATGACGTTTCTAAACCACAGCTCTGCTTCAGGGACTCGAGGCTGAGCAGTGAGAGCTGTGACCTGCCCTAACGACCCAGGACCGTTCCTGACAGACGGCCAGCTCCCTGAAGCAGGGCCAGCGGCACCCGCCTGTCTAACCAGTGTCGCTGGCATGGGGTCCCTGGTGGGGGGTGGGGCCGAGGTCTGGGTGGCTACTGGGAAGTCTGGGAATCAGCTAGAAAAGACGGGATGTGGGCATCCTTAAGCTCTCACCGCCTGACTCACGCTCTGGGTGCCAGGCTGTGAGACCACAGCCTGGATGAGGCCCGGCCGTCCCTGGTATATGATGCTTGATGCTTTGCCCGAGGGCCCTGCCCCTCGGCCTCCGATGGGCATCTGTCTCATTGCCTGACCCCACAGGGAAGCAGCGAATTTTCTTGTCACATCATGAGTTAGAACTCGAGGGGGGACAAAAGCTTCCAAGGATGAAAAGGAGTCGGATGTTTACTTTATGTCTTCCTCTCGACAATAAAACCTCTCCTAGGGTGTCTGTGCCTGAAAAGGCGGCCCACGCTCTCAGACGGCGACAGAACCCTTTGGACTGGGCGGCCCTGGTCCTGACAGCGCCTGGCCTGGCCTGTGACTGCCTGGGGGGCTGGGCGGGTGCGGGGGGGGGCTTCCGTTCCTGCGTCAGAGGACCGTGGCTCCTCCGCGGGACGGGGGTGCGATCAGGGCCAGGGGCTGCCCGCCTACCTGGGGATGTTGCCGTCCACGGTGGCCCATCCGTACAGGAAGACGATGATTCCCACCACGGAGGCGGGGATGAGCATCTGCGTGTAGACGCCCAGCCAGGCGAAGTACAGGCCGATCTTCTCCCCGAAATACTTCCTGCACCGCAGGGCAAAGCCAGAGACACGGCCACGCTCGTCCCACACCCAGAGGGCAAAAACCCGCCACGTCCCCTCCCCAGCCAGGGACACCACACACCGGGCACCCCCTGCCCCGCTTCTCCCCACCAAGAAGCAGAGACGCGGCGGGTTGGGGGCGGGGGGGGGCTCCGAGCCAGGCTGTCAGGTTTGGGGTGCCCTCTGCTCCCCGTCCTGTTCAGCTTAAGAACGGGAATGACTGCGGCCCCAAGGCACCAAGAGAACCAGTCTCTGTATGTGGAGCGTCCTGGCCGCCCCCGATGGGCTGAGCTCCAGTCTCCACAACCTCATGGCACACATGCTATCTGCCCTGCCTGCCCCTTCCTGCTGCAGGATGGAGGTCCCCCCACTCCCCAGAACACATTGCCCAGGTGGTAATTCTTTTTTTTTTTTTTTTTTTGGTCTTTTTAGGGCCACACTCGTGGCATATAGAAGTTCCCAGCATATGGTCATATGGGAGCTGTAGCTGCCGGCCTACACCACAGCCACAGCCATGTGGGATCCGAGCCACATCTTCGACCTACACCACAGCTCATGGCAACACCCACTGAGCGAGGCCAGGGATCCAGCCCAGGTCCTCAGGGATACTAGTCAGGTTTGTTATTGCCGAGCCACGATGGGAACTCCCCGAGGTGGCAATTCTTACAAACTTCGGGGCAGCTCTTTCCTTCCTTTCGACATAGCAAAGCAAGAAACCCCACCAGTCGCCCCGCTGGGTCAAGCTGGACTGTGAATTTAGGGGCAGATGGTGAAGAGGACAGAGCCCATTCTGCAGTGAATTTGAAAACAGTGCATCCAAGGCTCGGCCAGGCTGCCAGTCCTGCTGGGAGACCTTGGCTCCCCTGTGCCAGCTCTTCAAGTTCGAGCAGGCTCCCCGGCACCGCAGGCGGTCGAGACGCACAGGGACACTTACTCAATCGTGCCTGCTCCCGGCATCCCCTCTTACCTGACCAGGTCGATGGGCTGGTACTTGTAGAAGACCCCGTAACTCGCCCACTCTTCATACAGGAGCTGGGGGAGAGGGAGAGGTGGGGGGCTGGGAAAACGGAACCCTCCCGCTCCCCTCCCTGGAACACAGAGCTGCCAGGCCCCCGCTGAACTGAGCTACTCAGCTTACAACTACCATCATTCATTCATTCAACAAACACGTATAGCAAGTAGCGGTGTGCCAGGTACTGTGCTAGGCACTGGGCTCTGAGATGAGCACGGCAGACACAGCCCTGAGCCCTGGATCTCCTGTTCTGGTCGGGGAGGCAGACACGGGTCAACTCGGCGACTTTGGTAAGGCTCTAGAGGAACCCGCAGGTGGTGCGGGGGGCGGGGGGGAGGGTCCCCGAGCAAGAACAGGTCTTTGTTTTAGGTCAGGGTGGGGAGATGGGAAAGAAGCTTCTGGCATCATCATGGAGTCCCCACTCTTCATGATCTGATCTGGAATTGATCTAAAATGGCCCGGAGCTTTCAGACACCCCATTTTCTTTATAAAAGACCCCACAGACTTTGGAGTGGAGAAATACTAGTGGTACAATTTAAAAAAAAATTCTCACGGGATGCACAGAGAGCCTGCCGTCTTATCTGCTGGGATGGGCTGTCTGATGAGCGCGGCTGAGTGAAAGAAACGCCATCTACACACACGCCATCATCCCCCAGGCTTTGGGCAGGATGGTGACGAGCCCCATGGGCTGGAAGCCTTGCCTGAACCCGGAGGGTGTACACGGAGGGTGTCCTCAGGAAGATGCTGGGCGAGGGTGCTGGTGTGAATAGAGGAATCTCATGCACCTGTGTGATCCTTTACCGACCTCGACTCAAAGCCTAGGGTCACACTGGTGGTGGGCGGCTGGGACCGAGCTGGAACCCCAGTGCCTCAGCCACCTGTCTCTGCATCCCATTAGCCAAGGAACGCCCAGGAGGCCCGCAGAGGGACACCGGCGAGAACTCAGAATGGGCCCTAGGTCTCTCGTACACAGAAGCTTGGCTTGCATCCTTTTCCCTTTTCTTTTTTTTTTTTTTGCTTTTTAGAGCCGCACCCGTGGCATGTGGAGGTTCCCAGGCTAGGGACTGAATCGGAGCCACAGCTGTCCGCCTACACCACAGCTCCATCAGATCTGAGCCACGTCTGTGACCTACACTATAGCTCATGGCAACGCCGGATCCTTAACCCACTGACTGAGGCCAGGGATTGAACCTGCATCCTCATGGATGCTTGTCAGATTTGCTTCCACTGAGCCACGACTCCCCTTTTTCCTTTTCTTAATATTAAAATTAAAGGCCGTGCAGGGTCTGCCATACTCAAATTCCACTGTGGCCCCAAAGAGTATTTTGTAGCATTATTACCCCACGTGTTCTACACTGTGGACTGAATGTTTGCGGGCCCCCCCCCCCCAATCCACATTGAAGCCTTAGCCCTAATGCGACGGTATCTGGAATCCTTTTTTTCTTTTTTTGGCCACACCCACAGCACACGGACGTTTCCGGGCCAGGGAGAGCGTCTGAGCTGTTGATGTGGCAAATGCTGGATCCTTAACCCCCTGCACTGGGCCATGATCGAACCCAGGCCTCCACAGAGACACGCCGGCTCTCTAACCCACTGCTCCACGGCGGGAAGCCCCAAGACTGAGGGTTTGTGGAAGCAATTACGGTTGAAGGAGGTCGTGAGTGTGGGTTTTGACCCGACAGAACCGACGTCCTTATAAGGAGGTTAGAGAGACATCAGGGCTTTGCTTTTTCCAGGGCGCACATGAGGAGCAGCTATGGGAGGACGGGCGAGAAGACGGCCGCCTGCAAGTTGGGAAGGGAGGCTTCACCAGGACCCAGCCCAGCTGGCCTCTTGACCTGGCACTTGCAGCCTCCAGAACCGTGAGGACTAAATATCTCCTGTGTAAGCCGCCCTGGCTGGTACTCTGCTCTGGCGGCCCGAGCTAAGGCCTTCTCCTCCTCTGACTCGGAAGGCCCAGGGCTGAGGGGATGGTTTTCTAGGCATAAAGACATTGTCAACAGAGTCTCCGAAAATTAAAAATGTGTGAGGGAGTTCCCACTGTGGCTCAGTGTTTAAGGACTTGACATAGTGTCTGAGAAGATGCAGGTTCAATCCCTGGCCTTGCTCAGTGGGTTAAGGATCCGGCATCACCACAAGCTGTGACATAGGCCGAAGCTGCAGCTCTGATTCGACCCCTAGCCCGAGAACTTCCATCTGCCCCAGGTGTGGCTGCAAAAAGAAAAAGAATGGGGAGTCCCCACTGTGGCTCAGTGGGTGATGAACCTGACTAGCATCCATGAGGATGCTGGTTCGATTCCTGGCCTTGCTCAGTGGGCTAAGGATCCGGCGTTGCTGTGAGCTGTGGTGTAGGTCACAGACGTGGCTTGGATCCTGTGTGGCTATGGCTGTGGCGTAGGCCAGCAGCTGCAGCTCCGATTCCACCCCCTGGCCTGGGAACCTCCATATGCCACAGGTGCCGCCCTAAAAATCAAAAAAAAAAAAAAGGAAAGAAAAAAACATGTAGGGTTCACCAGGAGGAGTCCAGCTTCCACAGAACAGGGAGTCGGGGTCCCTAGAAGTGACCCTCCAGCAAACTTCTCCCTTTCCTCTCTCCTCTTGCAGCCCTGAGAATGATACTCAGGAGAACACAAGTGCTGCGTTTCATCAAAAGTCAGCACATACGCCTCCCCAAAGCAGGGATGAAAAGAAAGGAGAAAAGCTAAGTGCATTCTTAATAAATTATAAGCAAACCTTGCTGTCAAAATCCTGGGTTTTGCCAGCTCTGATCTCTGTAAAAGCAGCTTTCTTTAGATTTGAGGTCTTTCTGTAAGTGGTGCAAACAGGGCAGGTTCAGCAGGACTCCAACCTCTAAAAGACTTAATGGTAAGTCTGGCTGCTGGTGGGGGAGCCTCGGCGGCATCAGGGTAAGAGCTGGGATGCACGGGCTCTCCCCACATCTCGGAGGAGAAATGGCCCAGGAATTAGAGCCTGCTGCTGGGCTGGGTCTGGGGCTTGTGTCCTGGGCAGACCCTCCCCGCCGAGTCCCGGAGGGTGATCTGAGTCAGGCCCACCCCCTCCGAGCGCCCCCGGGGACCCTGGGCAGACCCCCTGCACCGCTGAGCCCACGACCTCCTTGACCGCGAAGGGGTCTGTCTTTCCTCCGTGTCACAAGTGGACTCGGATGAACTCAGGCTTCACCCTGCGAAGGAGGGGTGCTGGGGGCTTGTTCCGTGTCATCTCTCTGATTGTGCAAAAAGGAGAAAGAGCCTAGGGTTTTACTCTCTACAGGGAGAGGTCTGAGCCGGCAAACTCTGGGGAGATGACGCAGCACCTCTGGAAAAGCAAAGCATCCACCACTGACCCGGGTAGCTCCCTCCCCTCGGCTGAAACAGAGCTGCTGATTTATGCCATAGACAGGCTGGGGGCGGGGGTAGACCCCAGGAGGGAAAGCGAGGGAGACCGCAGACAGGGGGGAGTTTAGACACAGAGAGACCCTCCTGAAGGCTTGGCCTCGTCATGCAGGTCACCCCGTCCCCGGGCCTGCTCCGTGGAACTGGCCACAGACGGCTGGCCACCACCCATTGACAGATGTGACCAAGGGGGCACAGCCCGGCTTTCTACATAAACCACATTCCCTTGGCAGAGGTTTCTTCCTGCCAAGCAGAGAATGTCAATCGCCCTGCAGCTGTCAGCATAAGGAAATCAAACTTCAGATTTCCTTGCTGGGGCTGGCAGAACTCGGGGGGGCCCCCAGCCTGGGAGCAGGTGGGCGGTGTCAGGGGCCCTGGGAGCCTTCTGGCACCAAACCTCAGAGGGATCCCGGCTCCACCCACCGGCATCTCCTGCACAGACCTGCCCCTGGGCCCACACGCTGGGCACACGTGTTGGCACTGCCCTCGTTCTCAATGACCGTGTGTGAACTCCCCCCCCCCCCCGCCCCCGCCATCTCCCCCTGGGATGGAGGCACCAGGAGGACCAGGTCTGTCTGGTCCGTGTCGGCCCCAGCTTCTCGGGGCAGGTAACAGGTTTCCAAAAAGTAATTGTTGAATGAATGAATGAATGAGCGGATGGCGGGACGGAACCACAGGTCCGGGCCACGTCCTCTTGGTCAGCACAGGGTTGAGCCACCTCTGCCCACACCGGGAGTGACCCTCCCAGCCCCCGATCCCCGAGGAAGGAGCACTTGGGCCGCAAGGCAAGAGTGACGGGCGCGCTCAGCCTCCGCCCAGGCCTGCCTCTGCTTAAACGTTCCTACTTGGGCCCCGGATCCGCCAGCTCAGTACAGGAAAATGGCCTTGGCTTGGCGGCCTCCCCTTTCTGTCCTCAGGCACTTGGGGCTCCTGCCACTGAGAGGACGCTGGTCACTGTAAAAGCCAACACTCCGAACCAGATCGCTTAAGATGGGACGACCGTGGGAGAATGAATTCCAAGGCTCTGAGCTAGGACCAAACCCTCTCTGGGGCACTCTCCTTCCTCTCTCCCTACTTGCCTTCCTCCCATCCCTCCACCCCTGCCCATCATCCATCCGTCTGTCCATCCACCCCACCCACCACCCATCCGTCTGTCCAAACACCCACTCAGCCCACCCACCACCCATCCACCTGTCCGCCCACCCACCATCCGATACTCCCTGCCTACACCCCCTGGCCAGGCCTTGTATTCATTCACTGTTGGGACATAAAGTTAATGAGGAGAGGGGCGTGGAGGGCGGGCTGCACTCCAGGCAGACGGAGCAGCCAGTCTGGATGAAGCTGGAGCTGCTTGGCTGGGCCTGGCACATGGTCGTGCCCAGGAAACAGCTCCTGAGTAGTAACCGAAGGAGAGGGTCTTGGCACGGACGTGGCCATCAGCTGGGCCGCCTCCGAACGAGAAAGGCAGCCGGCGAGGCTGCGGTGTGGGCAGGAGACCAGGAGGTGAGGATGGGGGGGGGCCTGTGACCCGGGGGCTGGACAGCCAGAAAGCAGTCACCCGCGCCCCCGGGGGAAGCACCTTTGGGTGCAGGGAGGGCCTCAGGGAATGGCAGAGGGGGACGCGGGGGGAGGCAGGGGCCGGGTCGGCCGGCGGACGGGATGGGGAGTTCTGCAAGTCACGGGGTCTCAGACGAAGGCCAGATGTCCCACTAAAAATAACCAAATATGTAATTTTTGTGCTAAATCAGATAGCATCTTCAGCTGACTTCCCGGGCGGGCGGGCGGGTTGTATCAAGCAGCAGAGGTTTAGAAACAGGCGGGGGGCTGGCGGGGGTGGGGACGGAGGGCGTTCCGCCCACAGAGGCGCCGCCGGCCCCTGCGACCTGGGACGAGGCCTCCACTGTCATGTTCTCATGGCTGCGTCCCCATCCACCCCCTCGGAGGGGCCCATGCTGGGGGGGCTGCAATGAACGCAGGGCCCAGGGAGGCTGCTCCCTGAAGTGAGGCGAGTCTGTGCTTGTTTGGGAAGCTGGGAGGGAGCCTGGTACCCCGGGGCTGGGCGAGGGACGGAGGAGAAATGGCTGTGATGGGGGTGCGGGGGGTGGGGAGGTGCAGGAGCAGAGCTTCCCCAGGGCCTGGGAGGGTGGAATCTGGCAGAGCCAGCAAGGAACAGAAGACCCCTCGGTGTTTCCCAAAGTGTGTCCCACAGAACACCAACCCCTAACTTTTCCATTAAAAAGGGTTCCGGGTCAGGTAAGTTTGAGAAACACTGGTGGAACACCGTCCACCGAGTCCCCAAGTGCTGCTGGAGGCCGTGACGCTCCAGGCGGCTGGCCGGGCGCCTCCCAAACTCATTTTCCCAGGGGCCGGGGGTGGGGGGGTTGGGCCAAATGTCAGCAAAGCGCCCTGGAGGGCCTGTCGGAGCCCCTGACCTGCAGGTGTAAGCCGGCCAGGTCGGGGGAGGAGGATTGGGCGGAAAGGGCTGCCTGGGTCCCCCCTTCTCACGCTCAGACCACCTGCCAGGGATGCTTGGGAGAATCAGAGGGAGGAAAACCATGCAACCAGTTGAGTTCACAGCCCTCCCCTCAGATGCGCCCCCCGCCCCGTGCCCCTGTGACCCCCCCGCTGGCCCAAGCCCACCCCCACCCCCCCACCCCCCGCCGCCAGCTGCTCAGCCTACCTTCCGGTCGTTGAGCTCCGCGTGCTCCCCTTCGTAGTCTCCCTGTAGAGAGAAGGGCGGGGTTTACTGTCCAGGGAGCTCCCGGGTGGCTCAGGTCCATAAGCGGTCCAGAGGCCAACTCACCACGGCCTCGCTCACCATGCAGCTAAGCCAACCCTAGGACAGAGCCCCCCTGCCCCTCGGATACCAGTGCCCGCGTGACCTCGGGCTGTCCCGCCAGCCCTCACCCCCAGGGGAAAACCAAAGCGCCTCCCCCGACACCAGATGATCTCCAGGAAGGTGACCCGGGAGGGAGGTCCCTGGGGACTGGCCATGCCAGGGCAGGGGGGCTCCAGGGGCAGAGAGATCGTACCAATGGGGCAACGTGCGTCCCCCCTTTGGGACCATCTCTGTGTCTGGTCCCAGGGCCCCATTTGGGTGGTGCCCCTTCCCGCTCAAGCATCCCAGGAAGGGCGACGAGTTAGATGGTCACAGAGCATAAAGAGCAGTGAGCCCCCTGCCCCCCCTTTACAAACGGGAACACTGAGGCTCAGAGGGGCAACCTGACCTCCTGGTCAGACCTGGGACTTGGAGCCAGGTCTCCAAACCCAGTGGAAGAGAAGGAGACTCTAAAAATCAAAAGTGAGGGAGTTCCGGTCATTGCTCCGTGGTGAACGAATCTGACTAGCATCCATGAGGACGCAGGTTCAACCCCTGGCCCCGCCCAGTGGGTTAAGGATCCGGCGTTGCTGCAGCTGTGGCTGTGGCCGGCAGCTGCAGCTCTGATGAGCCCCCTAGCCTGGGAATCTCCATATGCTGTGGGTGCAGCCCTAAAAAAGCAAAAAAAAAAAAAATTGAGCCTTGGATTCCAGCAGGTGACACCAGTGACTGAGGAGGAGCAGTGACAGAAAGGCTCCAGGAGGGTCCGGTGTGGCCAGCCTGGCCAACCGGACCTGAGGATTGCCAGGCAGATCAGGCTCTGAGGGCACTGGGAGGTCGGCCTGGTGCCCGTTCCACTCGCCAGCTCCTTCCACCAACCCCGCTGGCCCCTCCAGGCCGGGGGAACTTGATGCCCGTGGTCCTGGCACGGGATGCTCCGGGAGCAGCTGAACCAAATCCCCCTGAGTCTTCACGGGCCACGTGACTCCAGAAGCACCTCATGTCCCCAGAGGCCAGTCAGCCTGTGACCTTGAGGGAGGGAGGATGCCAACCAGGAGGGAAGCCAAAGAGCCGCCCAGCAGCAGCAGAAATGCCAAGTCCTGCTCCGGAGTCGACCACTCGTTGCAGGAGCAGAGGCTGCTTCCCCCACACGTGGTCCTAACAGGTTGCTGTCACTTGGCAAGGACCCCGGCGCCTGGCCTGACAAATGCTCTTGCTGGATGGGTGAACGAGTGAGTGACACAGGGAGCCAGGCCCTGCGGGGTGGGATGCCCCCGGCTGAGACGTGGCCTGGGACAGCTCAGAGGAGAGAGGCGGTTCAACCTCACTGCGCCAGCACCCCCCCATTTAGGGCGTGGGTGCTCAGTCCGAGTACGTGGACATCAGCTTTGGAACTTAACGGGGTGGGTGCCCATCAGCCGTGCGGAAGACCTATGGATATAAAATCGCCTATTCTCTTGAGATGAGCAAGGTCCATCGTGGCTCTAGAGAGAACCTTGGAAGCAGAACCCGAGGATCTGGGCCCTATCCTGTGCTGTGTGCCCCTGGGCAAGCGGCTTGAGCAGCGGCAGCCTCAGCTTCCCCATCTGCAAAGTGGGAACAGACCCCACAGGGCAGGCTTCCCTGCTGCTGTGTGAGGTACATAGACGACGCTGCCCAAGCAGCTTCTAAGACGTGGATCTTGGAGAGGCTTTCTTTCGCGGGTCCCCAGGGGGTCTGGTACTGACCCGTATAAGCTGCTAAGAGAATGAGTCGATTCCTAAGATGAGTGCGGCAGTGAAGCCGGAGAGGAGGGGCGCGTTGGCCTCCAGGGGGCGGGCTAGCCTGCTGTCAATCAAGGCTGGCTTCCGGCCTCATCTCCCCCACACGGGCTGTGTGATCTTGGGCAGGAGGCTGATGGACAGAGCCGGACGCCCACGGGAGGCGCCCACCGCCCGCCAGAGGTGCAACCTCACTGCACAGCACCCCCCGTTCAGGCCTCTCTGAGCCTCCGGGTTTGACCCGGATTAGATGAGATAAGGCTCCTGCTAATCACCGTTCTTTGCGTGCAGTAGGTGCTCAGAAATGCTGATTTCTCCCCTGTCCTTTTTGAGACCTAAAGGGCTGACTCACACAGGCAGGGAGGCCCTGAAACATCTCGGCTCTTGGCCCCGACCTCTTGGCGGGGGTACCAGCTCAAAGGCCAAGCAGGGCTGTGTTCCTGGCGCCTGTGGGGCTGAACAGCTAAGCAGAGCTAAGTGCACAGCTTGGGGAACGAGTGAGGCCCTTTCTCCTGAGGAGCCAGGAGCGCCAGCTGGGACCTGCGGGGTCTGAGCCCTGCCCTTGAAACATTCATCCGGCAGCGAGTTGGTCACCAAGGCAATGGGGCCCAGTGCAGCCCGAATCGACCCTGCATTACCGAGACCCTACCAGGTGCCGAGTGTCAGAGCCAAACCATGTTGTCTTTGTGGGATGGGAGCTGGAGGCCCAGAGAGGAAGGAAGGAATGGGAGAAGGCAGCCTCCATGAGGAGGCCTCGTCCGCTCTCGGGAGGGGTTGTCCAGGTAGAAGAGGCGGGAAGAGCATTGCAGGCAGATGGAACAGCATGAGCGGAGGCACAGAGGTGGGAAAGTGGGATCAATTGACTCCTCAAATCCCTACAGTGGGGCGGCGATCTGCTGAGCAGCTTTTCATCCGAGTCAACAGCCCTTTGCTGTGCCGGTCCCTCCATTTGTCCAATCTGGTGTCTTACTGACAAGCCCTTTTGTTTCTATGTTCCCTCCAACACCCACTGCAGCCCTGGCCACTGGAGGGGCTGGGCATTAATCTCAACTCACAGATGGCGGCCCTGGGACTCAGGGAGAGGCTGAGGGGCTACCTCCGCTCAAGGCCGCAGAGGGACCAGGACGAGAATCTGGGTCCCCTCACCGACCCCCAGGCCCGCCCTCTCTCTCTCCTGGTCTTTGCAGCAACACACATTGGGAAAGTTCCAGAGATCCTCTGTCCAGGGTTCCCACACTGCTCAGGCCGCGTGGCCCCTCCCCAGTGCCCTGCTGAACCCTAGGCCCTGTTTCCATGGGGACAAGAAGAGAGTCCTCTCTCGCCTCCTCTCCCCGAGCCAAGACGAGGCCGTGGCCGCGGGCTATATTTGTCAGGGGGATTTGGAGATGCAGCTCAGGAGGCCGGCCACTTGCTCTGCAGAAACAGATACACACAGAGCTCTGGTCGTCCTGCCAGAGCCCGGGGCGGAGCGGGGCGGGGAGCCAGCGAAACGTCTTGTGGACCAGCCTGGCCGGGAAGCTAAGATACGGCCGGGGCAGAGTTGCTGCGGCAGTGCCCTGTCCTGGCGGAACGGACCTGTGGGCAAAGATGGCTCTGTCTGGAACTGAGGCCCCCGCTCGGTGGGGGGACAGGGAAGCACTGTGAATGGTTGACATTTACAGGAGAGCCAGAGCAGGAAGCCCAGACCGCAGCATAATTAGAGCTCCCCGGAGGGCGAGGCCCTTGGATTCGGGGAATCAAATGACACGCGGGGATGGCCTGTGGGTGTCAGGGTCACTTACGTCGTGCAGCGGGTAGGCCGCCGAGTAAACGCCATTGGCCAGCAGGCTCGTGATGCCTTGAAAAGAAAGGCAGAGAGGGGGTTACGGACCGGGGCACGTCCCCTGTGGTGGCTCAGCGTTCAGTCAGACCGGTCCCAGGGCCGACTCAGTCACCAGGAACTTTCTCAAAGCAAGCCACCTCTGGGCGCACAGAGCCCGGCCCCGACGCTGGGGTTTCCTCCCCGGATTCGACTAGGAGATGATAATACAGACATGCTCTACCGGCAGAGTTAGGAAGACACAGCGGAAACCCCGAGAGGAAGTCACGTCTGGGAGCAGAAGGAGGGACCCGAACCTCCAAGTCACCAGCTACCCCGCCGGCTGGAGCGCAGGCCCGCAGATGAGGAAGGGGGCTCGGAAGCGGTTAGAAAAAGCTGAATCATGAGAAAAATACGGGCGGGAAAATTGATGGTGCCAGAAAACACACATACAATTTGGATTTAGATCTCAGGTTGATTGGAAAAGCCGGAGAGGAGGCCTGCGGGGCCCGCGCGGGGCCGGAGGCACTTACCGTATTTACCACACTTTCGCCTCTTATTTAAAAGGGCAGAGTCCTTCTTTCTTCCCTCTCCTTGCCCTGTTTATACATCGGCTATTAGTTACGTGAGAAAGGGCTGGAAGGATCAAAGTTGCATTTGGGGGGACGGGGCGCGCTCACTCTCACGGGCCAGCGGGACGATGGCCGGACCCTGCTCTCCTGCCCGAAGCCCCTCACCGGGAGCATGAGAAAAAGAACCACACCTGCACCTCCAAGCACCCGGAGGCGTGGACAGGGCTGGAGCCCGGCCGTGCACAGGGCTGGGGCTTCCTGGAGATCGGATCCAATCCGCATACATCCTTGGGGGCCAGCGTGGCTCGGGAGTTTCCACGAAGCCCTTTGCTGGTCAGAGAACCCTCTGCCTGGCCCAAGTGGCTTTCTAGGTGGGAAGCGGGTCAGATTTTTAGCGGCCCGACCAGCCCCGTCTCGACTACTCTGCCCCGACGCTGGGGTTTCCTCCCCGGATTCGACTAGGAAATGATAATACAGACATGCTCTACTGTGGGACCGTCACCTCCCAAAATCTACTTTAAAAGGGACCGTCTCCTCAGTGAGCGATCTGGAGCGGTCAGGACACCCGAGAAATCCAAACCAGAGCGAGGTGGGAGCATGTGGCCAAAGCCACACGAGTGGGAAGTTCAGCTGCAGTAAAAAATGAGCGAGGGGCCTGATTCAGGTTCACTGGCTCCTCGTGGCACCTAGAATGTTCTCAACTCCGCGTTGCCACAGGGCCTTTGCACAGGCTGCTCTCTCCAGCTGCAAAGCTCATCCCTCAAATGGCACCTCAGCAGAGAGACCTGCGATCACTGGTTCTAAACCTGCATCACTCCGCAGCCCCTTGAAGACCTGCGAGAGTAGGTTCTGGCTTACCTGCTTCTCTGAGATCTGTCTTCTCCTGCAGTCTACACTACTCTCCAGGGAAGGGACCTGCCTGGGACAGAGGCTGGTGGGGACAGAACCCATCAACGAATCTGGAGGTCAGGAGGGCTTTTGGACAAGGCGCCAACATGAATGACGTGCAGAGAAGGCCCCTACGTCTATCCGCTCCATCACGGGTCCCAGGAACCAGCCCTGCCAGGGAACTCGCCGGAACACACAGAGATGCCCACCGCCAGGGCGACCTAGAGAGCGGTTCTGCTCTGGCTGAGAAGCCCCCGACCCGGGACTCTGCACACCTGCACAGCATCCATATTTGTCTCCATGGGAAGGGCCGTACCGGGATGCATGGCGGGGACGGACTGGACCCACGCTTCTCCCCGCCTCTGGTGGCCCAGGCCATCCTGGGGGCTCTTGCTCCACCAGAGGCCAGGCTACGGGGATGGCTTTCCTAAATGCACTGCCCACCCTGCTGATCACATGGGCTTAGAGACTTCAGGCCCAGAAGGGGGTCCCTGGGATTGGCCGCTGGGCCTGTGGGCAGGGAACATGCAGCCCACCCGAACCTGGAGACTGTGGCTTCCTGGCCCTGCCTCCCCAGCCTGCCCCAGGCCTCAGCTGTGAGTGGATGACTCCCCCTGGTCCTTGCTTTCCTCCCGCAGGAAGCCAACAGGTGGGCAGCTCTCCTGATGCACAGAGCCTCCCCAGGCACAGCTCACACCTTGAACCACAGCCTGGAAAGCTCAGATGCTTCCAGAGCACGAAGGACTGTGCTGTGACCACGGCCCCTCCACAGGGCACAAGATGACTCTACAGGAAGCGGGGAAGGGCTGCGGATGGCGGTCCTTGGCCCCGAAACGTTTTGCCTTAGCAGTGGGGGCCCCTCTACACACTCACTGAGCAGCTCCTGCGCCTGTGGTCGAGGCGTTTGGTAAACCGCGAGGAGCCCCGTGGGGTGGGTGCGAGACAGGTTCTGGGTGAGGGCGCAGGTCAAGGGTTGAAGGGTGTGTGTCCAAGGGCGCCCCTCTCAGCAGGGCTGAGGGCTGGCAGGAGGGGGCCTTCTGGCCGGTGTGTGTGCCTGGCTGCTGCACGAGGCTGTCGCCCTGGCTGGAACCCTAACCACCTCCCCCTGGACTGTGAGGGTCAAGCAAGGGCTAAAACCCCTCGGTGGCCCTGCAGGTTCCAGCCTCTGCGGGAAGAGGCTCCACAGGCCACCACGGATGCCTCCGGCCAAGGAGGAGGAGGCCTGGGGGCTTCAAAGGGCCGTACAACTGCCCCGCGGTCCTGGAACCGTTCTCTTGCCTGACGCTGTCACCCAGGCTTAAATCAAAACCCTCTCAAAAGCCCCGAGCCGGCCGCCCGCCTCCCACGGAGAAGATGGAAGGCAGATCCTGCAGGGAGGAGCGCTGCGCTCAGGCCCCACGCACGCCCGTACCCACGCTGACGCCCGTACCCACGCTGACGCCCTCACCCACGCTGACGCCCTCACCCACGCTGACGCCCGTACCCACGCTGACGCCCTCACTCACGCTGACGCCCGTACCCACGCTGACGCCCGTACCCACGCTGACGCCCTCACCCACGCTGACGCCCGTACCCACGCTGACGCCCGTACCCACGCTGACGCCCGTACCCACGCTGACGCCCTCACCCACGCTGACGCCCTCACTCACGCTGACGCCCTCACCCACGCTGACGCCCGTACCCACGCTGACGCCCTCACCCACGCTGACGCCCGTACCCACGCTGACGCCCTCACCCACGCTGACGCCCGTACCCACGCTGACGCCCGTACCCACGCTGACGCCCTCACCCACGCTGACGCCCGTACCCACGCTGACGCCCTCACTCACGCTGACGCCCGTACCCACGCTGACGCCCGTACCCACGCTGACGCCCTCACCCACGCTGACGCCCGTACCCACGCTGACGCCCGTACCCACGCTGACGCCCTCACTCACGCTGACGCCCTCACCCACGCTGACGCCCGTACCCACGCTGACGCCCTCACCCATGCTGTACTTGGCCTTGGTACATGTCGTCCTCTTCAGAATCTCGTACACCTGTTGTGGAGACAAGGCGGGGCCACGCTTACTCCAGGTGGCGGGTGGGGGTCTCTGGGAAGGGAGGTGGCGACCGTCACCGCGCCGGCCTCCCCCCCTCCCCCAAGGACAGGGTCAGGACTGATGCTCTTGGGGACGAGGAGGTCACCTCCAAGGGGACCCGGGGGTACGGGGGCCCGGGCACAGTGGTGCAGGGTTTCTGCCCCTTTGGGCTGAGACGTGGGTTGGAACTCAGAGGCGCCAGGGCCCAGCCGACAGGACCACTCCCGGGTTCTGGAATGTTCTAGATCCTGCTGTGCGGCACTGGGAACCATATCTAGTCACTTACGATGGAGCATGGTAATGTGAGAAAAAAGAATGTATACATGTACGTGTGACTGGGTCACTGTGCTGTACAGGAGAAAACTGACAGAACACTGTATTAAACTGGCTATAATGGAAACAAGTGAAAATCATTAAAACAATAGAAAAAAGGGGAAAAAAAAAAAGAACGTTCTAGAAACCTGTGCCCCCTTTACTAACAAAACCCTCCACTTTGCCGTCTCAGGAGCCCTGGCTTGGGGGTCTGCCTGCCTGGGTCAGTCCTTGTAGCCACGTGGTCTTGGGCAAACTACCTTGTGTCCTATGCCTCAGTTTCCCCATGTGCAAAATGGGATGGAAAGACTCGGCCCTCACCACAGACACGTGGGTCAGAGAGCTCCAATACCCTCCCACCCCTTAGACCCTGCACGCTCCTGCCGTCCAGCACCCTGGGCCCTGGCGCCCTTGGGGCCCCTCTCCTCAGCTCCGTGCGCCCAGCTCTTCCCCAGAATCCTGGCCTCCTGGCTGCCCCTCTTACCCACCAACCCTCTCCTGAGCCCACAGGGTCTTCACCTTGGCAGCTCCTTTTGCCAGAAGTGCTTGCCCCTGGAGAGGTAAATGGCTGCATGGCCACTGTGACAAACAGGCCACTGAGCAGCTACCGATCCTGTCTGCCTTCCAGCGGTGCTCTCCTGACTTGTATGCCCTCACACCTGCCGTGCTATAAATGGGCCTGACTCTTCTCCCCTCCTGACCACATCCTAAACCTTGCTCCACAACCATCTATGGCTCCCTAGTGCCTACAGGCTGAAAGTCTGAGTCTCAAGACAAGCACCTCAGGCCCTTCCCATGGTTTCCTGCTAGTTCTGACTCTGACCTGTGGACACAGGGCTCCCCCGATGCAGGGGGCTTAGGAGGGGCTGTCACATTTCTGTCTACAATGACCCTGCAGCTCCAAGACCATGGAGCCTGACTAACCAAGGACAAAGTTTTGCATCCCCAAAGAGTTTGTCTGGGGAGTTGGTGGTTTACAAGCTGGCCTTCGGGGTCTCTGGGAGAGGGTGCTTCCCTCCAGAGGTAACTGGAGTCACGGACTGGCCCTGGGGTCAAGGATGAGCTCAATTTCACTTAATTTTTTTATTAAAAAAATTTTGGGGCGAGTTCCCTTTGTGGCTCAGTGGTTAGCAAACCTGACTAGGATCCATGAGGATGAGGGTTCAATCCTTGGCCTTGCTCAGTGGGTTAAGGATCCGGCATTGCTGTGAGCTGTGGTGTAGGTTGCAGACGTGGCTTGGATCCTGCATTTCTTTGGCTGTGGTGCAGGCCGGCAGCTGTAGCTCTGATTGGACCCCTAGCCTGGGAACTTCCAAATTTTTTTTTTTTTTTTTTTGCTGTACTAGCAGCATGTGGAGGTTCCCAGACCAGGGATCCAACCAGACCTACAGCAGTGACAACGCCAGGGTCCTTAACCTGCTGAGCCACCAGGGAACTCCTAAAGCAGATTCATCATGGGATGGGGCGTAGAGCTTCCATTCACAGATGCCTCCCAGCTCCAGGCCACCTTCCTGACAGCAAGGGTGCACCCTGCCCTGTGCTTCCAGGAGCATCTTGGCAGCCCCAGATCAGGTGAAAGCCTGGGCACACACACCTATGGGGACACAGCACGTGCCTCAGTTTCCAATTCTCCCCCACCCCAAGGGGACAACAAGTGAAACTATTCAGGTCACTGTCAGGTTCTCCCAGGTGGCCGGCATCTGAGGGGACAAGTTACCTCCCCCAGACACATGTCAGCCCCAAGCTACACTGGCCGCGGATGTGTTTGCAAACATGAATTCCTTGTAGGGTTTTTGTTTGTTTGTTTGTTTTTTGCTTTTTAGGGCCACACCCTCGGCATATGGAGGTTCCCTAGGCTGTGGGTCTAATTGAAGCTACAGGTGCCTGCCTACACCAGAGCCACAGCAATGCCAGATCTGAGCCGTATCTGTGACCCACACCACAGCTCATGGTGAGGCCGGATCCTTAACCCGCTGAGCGAGGCCAGGGATGGAACCTGCAACCTCATCGTTCCTAGTCGGATTTGTTTCCACTGTGCCATGACGGGAACGCCACTTATTGTTTGTTATAAGCAGATGGCATTGCAAAATTCATCAGTAACACAGTCAATCATAAAAAACGCAGCGGTGGCTGTGCTCCCGGCGCTATGTCCAGGTTGCCCTCGGTGGGGGGGCCCATGGCTGCCCTTTGAGCAGGAAGCTTCCTCATCCCGTTTGGGCGTCACCAGGCTGGGAGGGACGCAGGGCAGATGGGACCTGGATGTGCCTGTCCAGGCAGTGGTCTGAGCCCCCCACGCCAAGCGGCCTGCACCACTGTCCCCGGCCTGGCTGCCCTCCAGTCTCAGGGTGTGGCCGTGAGGGGCAGTTGTCTGCTCAGGGTCAAGCAGCCAGCTTTTCCCCGCCCGGCCCCTCTCCTGGCCAGGCTGGGCTTTCTGGGCGGGGAAGAAAGAGGACCCGCAGCTTGGCTGTGAGGCTACCTCTTGTTTAGATAGATTTTGTTGGGTCCCAAGCCACGCACGGCCCTGCTTGGCTGGCGGACGAGTTGGCGGATGATGAATAAACATTTGACCAATACCTGGAGCAGGGCAGGGTGGCCTGCTCAGATTTCAAACCACAGTTTGCTCGCCTGGCCCAAGCCTGGAAATCGACCCCAGCCCTCACACCTTTGCCTGCTAGATGGCTCCATCCCTCCTGCTGGGCCTGCCTGCTTGGCAACCTCCAGCCAGATAGGAACGTACAAATTCCACGAAGCCCAAGTGGCAAGGGGGCTGAGGGGTGTGTTGGGACCATCGGAGATGCGGGACCCTGTGCAAATAACCCGAGAGGCCTGGGATCCTCTGCCTCTTCCCGCCTGCTCCACCCGGCCATCCCCTGGGCCCCTCGCAGCCCGCGGTTTTATTATCCTAATTATTTCAGGCGCAGACAATTAGAGCTGAGCCGAAATGAAATTATCGCCCGTGTCCCCGGGGCCCCCGGCGCCCCCCCACGCATGAGCCACACTTACGATTGTGCTCCGGGTTTTGCTGTCGAAAAAGGAATCCTTGTCCGACAGGTCAAATCTGTGGAAATATCGGGAAGAGACAGAGTCAGCTCACTGGACCTGGCTTCCCTGAATTCCAAGGCCCTGGGCTCCCCGGCCCTTGTTAGCGGCGATCGTGAAAGTGGCGAAGCTTGGTTCGCGTGCCAGGCGTGACTGGACCCTGGCATTTGGAACGGCGTCCCCTCACCCCTCGGGGAGGCTGGGAGACCCACACGGGTGGGAAGTGACCCCAGCAGCGGGTGTGCCAGACCCCCCCCCCGCCCCCGATGACGCCCTCCATGGGCAGAGACCTTAGTCTCTGCTTCAGCCCGGCTGGGGCGGGGGTCCCACCATCAGACCCTCCCAATACTTAAAACAGTCTCCCTATAATTTCCAAATGGCCCCCGTCTCGAGGTCCTGGGCCACACAGAGATGCCCTTCGGCTTCCGGAGAGCAGGGGGATGCGTCTGGAATGCTTCACTCACCCCCCCCCCCCAAAACCCTCAGGGTAGAGCTGGGGTGGAGACTCGGGCCGGGCTGGGGTGGGCCAGGCCTGGCAGGGCACGGGTGCTGAGGGGGTCGGCCTGGACAGAGCGAGGGGGCCAGCACCTTGGGGGCCGTGGGGCTGGTGGGAGGGGATGGGCCGGGGCCACTTCCTTCTCCCTGTTTCTTACCCCTAGAAGGATCGGGAAGCACAGCCAGGGACACGCGGCCCCTGCCCTGTGACTAACACGCTGGCCGGGGCAGAAGCCCCGGTTCCCAGCCGAGGCACAGCTCTTCGCGGCCCTTGGGACTGGGGGTGTCCAGGAGCCCCCCTTCCCCAGAGCACGTCATCCAGGCCCCGCAGGTTCCCAGAGTCCAGGCTTCCTCCTCCCAGCCCTGCCCAGTGAGACTCACGGAGGCCTTGCAGCCGCCACAGACCCAGGTGGCTACGCCCGCTGCCCCTCGGGAGCAGGGAAGGAGGGAAGCTTCTAGAACACGTGCAGCCCTGCCAGGCAACCCGGCTGGCTGCAAGTCCCTGGGGCCTCGGGACTCCAGCTGGGGCTGCGCTTGGGCTCCTGGCTCCCAGAGCTTGGCAGCCTCCAGGAGGCAGGGACCAGAACCCTCTTGGGATACGGTCCCCAAGAGGGACAGAGCTGGGCTGGGAGGATGCTGAGACTGCTGCCCTGGGGCTTCAATCCCACGCCACGCCTGCCCGCACCGGAGCCCGTGCTGGCTTTCCCAAGTGGCACCCAGCAGGATGAGACTTGTCCCCTTAACTCCTCAGTTTACAGCGACCTTGGACATTTTCCCCGGGGTCTCTCCTGGGGGCTCAAGAACCACAAGCTCCCCTGTGAACATGCCCTGGGGGCTGCAACTCCCTCTGCTCCGGGGATGGAAAGGGTTACGTCCCCACCCTGCCTTCCTCCCATCACCACACAGCCGCCCCTCCCTCCCCCGGGACGGTGGGCACGGAGGGTGTCCCCACTTACAGGTGCTGCTTCTCCCGGGAGAAGGGATAGGAGAGCCTCTTGGTGGTCTGGGGCCTGTGCTCCGCCACCTTGGGCTGGATGGGGTCCGTGATCTTCTGGAGTACAGAGTTGATCTTTTTCAGGAGGCCCCGCGTCTCGTTGATGTGATACAGCTGCAGACGGGACGGGAAGGGGTGTGCTCGTCACGTGCCGAGCCCTGGCCCCGGGGGGCTGTGCCGAGCTGCTCAGGGCACCATCCCGCCCCTCGGAGATGGCCCAGCCTGGGCACAGGGGGCGGGATGGGCCAGGATGCTCCCCCCACGCCCGGGTTTCCAGATGGCCCTGAAAGCTCAGGGTTTCGGGAGCTCCCAGCCAAGAGGGCAATTACGGTACATTCCAAAGCACTTCCCCAAACTTCACTTTTGTTTAAAAAGAGGGAATCCAAAGGATTCCGGTGGATTTGAGAGGCCGGGAGCTGACTTGCTCCCAAGAACAGCTTCGCCGTTCCTGCTTTCCTCTCCACCCACAAAAGTAAACCCTGACGCCTCGCTAAGCTCCTCGGACACGCTCCCAGCCTGGAGTTTTCCGAGACGAAGAAGAAAATCCCCAGCAAGCTGGGAAATGTGATGAAAACGAGTCTGATGAATTAGCCAAGATACCGAAAGCATGAAGCCCCAGAAGCCTGTGTTTGTGTTTCTGAGAAGTTCCTGGGCCCCTCTGCCCGGACCATCTCTGCCAGGCTGGGTTACACTTTCTGCCCTCAGGACACCGGAGCCCTCCCTCCTTCTGGGGTGGGGTGGGGTGGCCAAAGCCCCCTGCGCTTTTCACAACAGCACAGACTCTCCTGACCACGTCTGCCTGCCGGGGGTCCCCGAGACCCGGACACAGAGAGCGTCTGGCCTAGAGACCCCCCACCAACCTTCTTTGTCGGCATCTTCAGTTTCAAAAACTCAGCCTCTCTGCACAGCACGTTCCAGGGCGCGTGGATTTTCACGAACCCCACGCCGTGAATTTTCGTCTAGGAAAGAGGGAGAGGTTGGCAATCAGCGTGGCCAGATATTTGGGGCTCGGAAAACCCTTTTCACCTCGGGGGCAACTCGTTTACTGGGCAGCGGCTGGCAGGGCGGCCTCGTCCTACCAGTTGTAAGATTAAGTTTTGAAAACCTAGTGAACAGCACTGTGGCCGCACTTAGCGGTACGGTGTTGTGTACCTGACAGCTGTTGAGTGATCTTAAGTGTTCTCCACACAAACACACACACACACACACACACACAGTTAACTGTGTGAGGTGACGGCACGTGAATTCTCTCCATCTCGGTCACCCTTCCACAGCGTCCGTGTGCATCAAGTCATCGGGGTGCAGGGTGACAGGTATATGCACAGTTACATTTGTTGATTACTCCTCAAGAAAGCTGGGGGTGGGAAGTCAGAGCCTGGCATCTTACAGCTGGCAGGTGTAGGAGCCTGGGTTCAAACGCAGGCTGTGCTGTCCAGAGCCCACACTCTTAGTCGTGGGTGAGACTGACAGGTCCCCAACAACCCTCTATTTTTCTACTGGATCCCCTTTCGTGTTTACGAACACTCTCAATGCAGCACTAACACATCACATCTAACAGATAGAGACATGGTGCCCATAGGCCATGGAGTATTACTCAGCCCTGAAAAAGAATGAAATAATGCCATTTGCAGCAACATGGGTGGACCTGGAAATGATCATGCCAAATGAAGGAAGACAAATATGATAAGAGCTCACCAATATGTGGAGTCTAATAAAAAATGCTGCAAAAGAACTTCTTGACAAAACAGTAAGACAAAGATTTCACAACCAAACTGATGGCTCCCAAAGGGGAAATGCCGGGGAGGGGGGGCTACATTAGGAGGCCGGGGTTAACATGTATTAAGTAACAAGGACCTCCTGCCTCGCACAGGAGGATCTACTTGATGTGTGTAATAGTCTATAGGGGAAAAGAATCTGAAAAGGAGTGGATATAATGCCTGTGTAGAAGCGATTCGCTTTTCTACACACCTGAAACGAACACGACATTAAGTCAGCTCTCCTCTCCAATTAAAACCCAAACACGTCCCATCTAAGGCACAGGGAACACCAGGAGACTCCCCAGGCACCCCAAGATAACTGGGGTGCCCCATAGCAACGAAAAGCAAAGAACCACACGTTCCCTTGAGACGAGCTGCCCCATGACAGGGGGGTCCCAGGTCCGCCAGGCTTCTCAAGCGGGCCCCCAGGCTGAGGCCCCACGTGGCCTCTCCACAATGCCGGGGTCCTGGTGGGAAGGAGCCAGGCCACAGAAGGGCAGGTGTGTGGCCCGCACTCGGGACTCAGGGCGGGGCCGACGCGGGCCTGCGCTGGGCTCTGGGCCCCATGTCCCACTGCCAGCCTCAGAGCGGGCACAGCCCACGGGCTCCCTGCAGGTTTCTGCAAAAAGCAACAGAACCAAAGTCATGCAGGGATGATTCTCAAGAAAAAACCCTCTGCGCGCCAAACACACTCACCCAGAGCCAGCCTCGACCCCCCCGGGAGAGGTGGGGCTCCTGGCCGTCCAAGGGGAAGGGGCCCCCCCAGAAGCCGAGCTCCACTTGGGGTTCCTTCTTCACCTTGAGAGAAGGGCTTCACCTGCTGGGTGAACCCAGGCTCACCTCCAACCATGGACGCTGAAACCGAGGACCCCACGACGGAGGAGCCAGCCTCTCCCCAGGGCCTCGGGGTCACCTCACAGGCCTCGCCTGTGCCGCCCCTAGCAGGTGGGCGACTGGAGCCTCCCAGCTCGCTGGCCCTGCTGCCCACAATGGGGCAGTGCAGGAGCTTCACGTGTCCTGAGTGAGCAGATGGGGCCAGAGCCATGATGGCCACGGGGGGACGTCGAGGAGGCCGACACCCAGCGGGTGGCTCTTACGTGCCAGTCACCACTGCAGGCATTCATGCCTGTGGACTCATTTAATCTTGTGACAAGCCCGGTGGGGCCGGCGGGGTCCTGCCATTGTCCCCACCTCGGAGCCGAGGGGCACACACGATACAAGTTCACCATAGGGTCCTGGGGCAGCTGCAGCCAGTGACCACGGACTGGGCGGCCCTAACAACACAGGATGCCTGTAAAGACGCATCACGGAGCCAGACGTCTGAGGTCCGGGTGCCCAGGGGCCGAGCTCCCTCCGGAGGCCCCCTCTCGCCTTGTCGCCCCCAGGCCTTCCTGTGGGTGCGGCCCCATCACCCCAACCCCCACCTCCATCCACACGTGCCTGCTCTCCTCTGAGCCTGTGTTTCCAACCTCCCTTTTTCTCTTCCAAGGACACCTGTCACTGGGTCGAGGGCTCACATGAATCCAGATCGGTAACTTACAGCTGCCGAGACCCTTCTGCTGAATAAGGTCACTTTGCAGGGTCCGAGGTTCAGCTTTTGGAACTGCCATTCAGCCCACGATACCTGTCATGAAGCACCCAGTCAGAGGCCCAGGGGGCTTGGAGGCGGAGCTGACTGAGGGGCTGGAAGCTTTGAAGGAGCAGCGCTCCAGGAGCCACGACCCAAGCCTGCTTCAAGGAGACCGCCAGGCCCAGGGTGCTCGGGCAGAGAGGCCAGGTGGGCAAGGCTCGGAGGTGTGCAGGCTGGCGTGGGCCAGCCCGTGGGGAGCCTGGAGCCTGGCATGACAGCTGGGGGAGGCAGTGCTTGGGCTCTCGGGGACAAGCACATCCCAGCAAGGACTAAAGGAGCAGTCCTGGGGGCTCTGACAAAGGGAGCCCAGATCTTCCCAGGGCAGGAAGAGGAGCAAGTCGAGTGGGCACCCGGGGAAGCCATGGCTTGGGTGGCCTGCGTGGCAGTCCTGGCCCACCCGGTGTTATCTCTAGCAAGTGACTCCACCTCTCCGAGCCCCTTTTGCTCATCTGCAAATCTTTGCAGCACAAGACTTGCTTCACAGGCAGGGGAGTCCCCGGCCCTCTGAGCACCCCCTGCCCAGCCCCGTGCCTGGTGAGAGGGCTCAGGACAATGCGGGGCTGTGCCTTGTCTCTGGGGCCACGGGATGGCTGAGACGCCTTTGGCCAAGAAGCTTGAAGCCGCCTCCCCAGCCCCAGGAAGCCCTGGGGACACCGAGACCCAAGAGGTGGCAGTGTCCCCAGCGCTGGTGACTCACGGGTGTGGGGCCGACCTTGTGGGGCACCACGACAGGACCATGGACGGCCCCGTGCGCAAGCCTCGTCTTTCCTGTTACAGCCCAGGTTTATTTCTGTGCACTCGGCTCACCCCAAAGTGCGTGCAAAGACCCAAAACATCTGCCCCCGAGTCCGTGGAGACGTCTCTTGATGGTGGGCAAGGACCGGTGCCGGGGGCAGCTTCCCTGGGAAACACATCCCGCTGTTTACGGGAGCAACGAGGTCCGTCCCCGGGAGACATCTGGGAGGACTGGGGAGAGGGGTCGTGGGACCAGCTGGACAAGGACACACATGCGGATGTTTTAAACCTTGGTGCCCAGCCCGACAGCAGCGCGCTCCCAGCGGGAAGAACCCGGGAGAGGCTGGGCCCCTCCCCCAGCCAGAAGCCCCACAGCAATGGGTTCAGTCCCAGCTGCATTTTCCTTTTATTTTTTTAGGGCTGCCCCCATGGCATATGGAGGTTCCCAGGCTAGGGATCCAATCGGAGCTTCAGCTGCCGGCCTATGCCACAGCCACAGCAACACAGGATCCGAGCTGCGTCTGCGACCTACACCCCAGCTCACGGCCACGCCGGATCCTTAACCCACTGAGCAAGGCCAGGGATCGAACCCGCATCCTCATGGATACTAGTGGGGTTCTTAACCTGCTGAGCCATGACGGGAACGCCTGCCTTTTCCTTGCAGAGGGAAGAAGAACACCACAAATGAAACGAGTAAAAGTGTCCCCACAGGGGATTGCTGCTGGTCCAGGATGCCAAGGGCCCTCTCTGTCCCCACGACCGCCCGAACCCACTGGTTCTCATCACGGCCACGCCCCCTTGGCTGAAGCACGGGCTCAGAGACAGCTGGAAGGTTGGCATCGGCAAGGCCTGGCAGGCTGTCCCTGGATGCCCTCGGCCCCCCAGGCAGCGTGTCTCCCCAGCCCACCCTGACTCCCGAGTTCCTCTTCACCGAATCTGGGAATTAGGGGCCCTGAGTGCTGAGGCCTGAGGGCGGTGGGGCCATAAGGAGGGCCCCCCAACAGCACCTCTCTGCGTGTGCCTCTCTGCCCCGGCTCTCGAGCAGAAGGGAGCCACAGAGCACGTTCTGCACGGCAGAGATGCCAAGGTTCCCGGGCACTGCCAGGCAGGGGAAGCCAGGAGCCCTTGTGGGAGGCACAGGCCGGACCCCTGACCACCAGGGGACCTGGGCAGCTTCGCTTTCTCTCTGCCCCAGTAAGGACACTACCCCTGGAGGGCCTCACACCCAGGGCTGCCCTCCGGGAGGGTTCCTATTCTCTACCTTGACTAAGTTTGGCCCGGTCGGTCCCTTAGGACTGGGCACATTTTTGGTGGCACTGGCACCTGCCTGCTCTTCCTGCAGGCTCTGGCATCCCACACGGACACGAGCTGGGCGGAGCTGGGCGGAGCCGTCCGTCTGACCAACCGGCCTCCCCGGGAGGGAGGGAGCTCCGCACACAGAGCAGGAGCTTGAAGAGAGCGGCTGAGTGAGCCATGGGGGGGAGGGCAGCCACTGCCAAGCACCTACTGTGTGCCAGCCGAGGACCTGCCCTCGGTCCTCTCCCCAGCTTCTGGCTGGTATCCTTGTGTCCACTTTAATACAGGTGGACAAGGGTGCGGGCTGGGGGTCTCCCCAGGGCTGACCCTGACCCGCTCGTGCCCACCAACCACCCGGACAGCTCCCCAACAGGATGGGAATGCATCAGGCGTGGGTCTGCGGGAAGGGCCACCTGCTAGCTGGCATTTCCCACGCCGTGGGTCCTGCTGAGCACATCTGCACTGCCCGGTTGCTGGGGCTCGGTCATGTGGTACGCCGGCACAGCCATGCTTTCCACATCTTCCTGGACTGGGACCCTCGACTCACCTGCAGTGAGCCAGGACCCAGTCTCCACAGAAAGCGGGGATGCAGGACTTGGTGGGGGGCCGTTTTAGCCCCAGTCCTTGGAGCAGGGTCTGGCCCCCAAGGCCTGGCTTTTTTTTTTCTTTTTGATGGTTACACCTGCAGCACATGGCAGTTCCTGGGCTAGGGGTCAAATCTGTGTTGTAGCTGCGCGCCTAGGCCACAGCCACAGCCACACTGGATCCGAGGCGCATCTGTGACCCGCCTGCAACAATGCTGGATCCTTAACCCACTGAGCGAGGCCAGGGATCAAACTCATGTCCTCCTAGAGACGATATCAGTCCTTAACCCACTGAGCCACAAGGGGAGCTCCCGGCCTGGCTTGTTGAAGGAATACATGACAGATATTCACTCATGGTCCTGCTTCTAGGACGAGCGGGAAGATTGCTCAGATCCACCCTCCCACACTAGACTGAAAAATAAATAAATAGAATAAATGTTAACGCCTTCAAGCTGCTGAAGAGCCAAGCAAGCCCAGAGGAGCAACTAAGACCGGGCCGTCCAAGGGCTTCTGCCCGCGCAGACACTGGGGCCAAGGTGAGGGGGAGAGGCTTCTGCCCCAGGCCTGCCCAAGATGGGGAGTCTAACAGAAGACCCCTCCCTGGCACTGGACCCCCGAGAGAGGACACTTTCAAGGGACCCAGAAAGAAACCCCCTCCTCCAACCCTGGGAATCGCCAGGAAGCTGGTTCTGCGTCTGAGCAGGAGAAGGCGGTGAGGACCAGCTCAAGGAGTCCTGGTCCCAAAGGCCGCGGCCCCAGTGGGTCCGGGCGCCTCGGCCCATGACCTTGGCTCAAGGTGGTTCCAGCTATAATGCCCTCAGATGTGTGATGAATGCAAGTGCCAAGCCTTTCTGGACAAAAGCAGCTTCCTCCTGGCTTGCCCCACCCCCCCTCCAGGGGCCCCATACGGGGCGGGCCCGTGGGCCAGAGCACCAAGCCCACGGGGGGGGCAGGAGACAGTTGCAGGAGGACCCGCCGAAGGGACCCCTCAGCCCCGGGATTCTGAGGGATGGGATGGACCGTGAGTCAGCCACGCTCACCTCGTGTAGGGAAAGAAACGTCAAGGCAGAAAGGTTCTGCAAAGGACAGGAAACTATTAAAAAACGACAGAGCCAACTTGGAAAAGAACCAAACAGAACTTCCAGAAATAAAAAAAGGTCAGGACGAGACCTGAAAATTCAACAGACATGTTTGTGCTTCGTCTCCAAGGTGGGCTCTCCGTGGGCGCAGGGCAGAGGGGGCCGGCCAGATGCGTGCTCCCTGCTCGCCAGGCAGAAAAGCCCACCCTGACCAGCAGCGGCAGTCTTGGCCAAGTTCCACGGTGTAAATACTCCCGGCGTGGGCTATTTCAAGCTACCAAAGGGTTAACACCCAGCTGGCAGAATTCCTGATGGGCCAGAAAGAGCTGACTCTGGCACACCACGGGCCTAGAGACACAGGAGGACGTCAGAACTGCAGCCAGAGTGGCACAGACTTCAGCCCGGCAACCTGGCACCTGGGCAGGGCTGTCCTTGGGGGACTTTAAAGATATAACTTGAAAAAAGATCTCCATAATTCACTTGATAAGACGTGTGCTTCCACAAAACCAAGCCAGGCCCAAAGGAAGTTGGGTGGGTGTACACAAGCCTCAGCACTTAAGGCTCACGCCAAAGAAATGAATATGTAATGGTGGAATTATGAATGCAAAAATGATAACTTCCGGTCTAGACTAGAGGCCCCAAACATCCCACTGCAGGAGAGGCCCATGGCAGAGGTGCTAAGCCTGGGGGTGGGGGTGCTGAAGACCACACGGTTCAGGGCAAAGAGCATGACATTAGGAGCCAGGACCCATGTTCAGAGGCCTCATCCTCACCGCCTGACCGTGAGCTCGTCCTGAAGCTCAGCGTGGAAGCAGCGCCATCCGCCTACAGTCACCTCCTCACCTGCATCTCCGAAGCTACATCCACAGAGATGGGAAACGCCGCAAGAGGCTCACGCCAGCTCGGGGCAGGAATGCCGAGAAACGAGCGCCCGCCAGCCCGGGGCGCAGAGGGGCGCCCCGGAGAGCAGCATGAAAGCAAACTGACTTTACAGGGCTCGAGCGTCTGTGGCCTTCGCAAAGCCAGGTCAGGTTCAACTTCGGGGCAGTGCAGGCCTCGGTCACCCGCAGCACCCGGCCGGGATTTTAGCGTGTGGCCTTCTCGGCAATGACCAATGGACATAAATTACGTCCAGGCTTTGAGGCTGGACTTGAAAAATGCTGATGAGTTTCAGTTGCAAGGAGGCGTGTTGGCCGCAGGCTGCTCTGGGTTTAATGGGAACCCTGGATGCTGACCCCGCCGCCAATGGGCGTGGTGGGGGAGGCGCTCCTTGCAGGAAGGCCGGGGCCGCCTGCCTCGAGGGCCCTGGCTTCCTCCTTTCCCACTATGAGTGCTGTTCCAGGGGCTCAGATATGACATCCCTCTTGGACCTTCGTGTGTGACACTAACTTTGGGGACCGTCAACTTTGGGGACAGGCGCCAGGCCCCGTCTTGAGCCCCAGGGCCCCCTTTGTGCAGGCTGCTGGGGAGGGGGAGGCAGTTTGCACACTGGGTTTGTCTGAGCTTACGGTGTCTGGGCGGGGGGTGGGCCATGGGGGACCCCTGGTCACAGCCTGCTGGCCAGGCTCAGCCTCCCTTGGTCCTACCTGTAAGGGTTATGGCTGCTTTCTTCCAGAACCATCAACCCCCTTTCCAGGGGCGCTTGCCCTGGGGCACCCAGGGTGGGGGTCTCTATACAGGGCTACCTCTGGGGGGCTGAACAGGGGATCAGGGGCTTGTGTGGACGTTGGGGGGCCCTTTCCTGGGGATGTTTCCGACAGCTCATGGAGAAACAGGCCTGCAGGCTCGTGATACCTCCAAGTATGGTCCTGGGTCAGCAGCCTTCGATGGCCGGGGGGCAGGAGTGGGGCCCACGCAGGCCTGCTGAGTCAGAGTCCCCCTTGACAGGACCCCAAGGTGGAGGGTGGATCCTGTACACGTCCTGGGCCCTGCACCAAGGCAGCCAAGCCCAGGCTTGGTCCCTAGACCACCTGCCCTGCCCCGTCCTCTAACCGTGCACCAGGCCTCCCCACTCACGGCTGGTAACTCTAGGGGCCCTGCGTGAGCCACCCCGCTCCCTGTGCAGCGTCTCTGCTTCTGGGGGGGTGGGTGAATGGTGCCCTCAAAGGAGACATCCATACCCTGACTCCTCGTGTCTGTGCATGCGACTTCATCTGGGAAAAGGGTCTTGGCAGAGGACATCCAGACAAGGTTACCCTGGATGGGGGCGGGCCTGAAACAGGAGGCTGGGGTCCTCACAAGAGGAGGACAGACGCGCAGAGGAGGAGGCCACGTGAAGCCGAGGCAGAGGCTGGCGCGACGCTGCTACACCAAGGAACACCTGCAGCCCCCAGACCCAGAAGAGGCAGGAGGGCCCTTCCCTGGAGCTTAGGGCGGGAGCCCAGCCCTGCCCACACCTTGTCTTTGGACTTCTGGCCTCCGGAACCAAGGAGAATCAATCTGTATTGTTTTAGCCACCACCCCCCTCCGCCACCAGTTTGTGGTCATTTGTCCACACAGCCCCAGGACACTCGCTGTACTGTGTCCCTAAGAACCGCCCCCACTGCACCCCCGGCTGGGCCGGTCCTCCACTGGCCATCACGGGATAAGTCTTCATAACAATCAACCTCCTGACTCGGGAGAAAGGCTCGCACCGCACACGGGGGGCCCGGCCATGTGGGGCTGGCGGTCCACGGCCCAGGAGCCGCACAGCCTCAACCACCACCAGTTCCCAGGGGAGCCAAGGCAGGTCACACACTCTGCGCCATGGGTACCTCCTGGTCACAGCCGGGCCAGCAGACAGCTCAGGAGGGGCTCCCGCGCGCTCAGGAGCCTTGTTTATCTGTCACCCCTTCTCTCACTCCTGCTTTCCCTCCTGCCCCCTGTCCAGCCTTTACAGCAGGCTCAGGGCTGGCCTCCGAGGATGCTGGTATGTCTGGGGACATTTTTGGCTGCACGCAGGGACGCTGCAAAATCTCAAAAGCCAGCAGTGCCGAGGGTGAGAAACCCCCGCTTTAGCAACGATTCTTCATCTCTTGGGGGGGGGGGCGCGGTCCCTAAGTGTCTGAGCATCTGATGGCTCCCGTGGAATTTTTTCTCCCCGGGAAAGTGCACTTACAGCCCAATTTTGCTTCAAATTGGGTACCACTCTGCAAGCTATCTCGTTCCCTGAACTGCAAACCCTTTCACTCCCTGTAACAGGAGTGCACCCGGGAAACGAGACATCCCCTGGGCGCCTCTTCCCTGAAAGCGGCTCTCTGGTAACCCCGTGGGCTGGGGCCCCCACACGCCCTGGGCTGCACATGCCCAGCTGGGCTCTGAACAGATTCTGGCCTCAGGTGAGCTGGGAAAAGTAACGGGCTACAGCGGACGGAGTTCCTTCCAACAGCCTCGAGCCTGGTTCAAGCCAGAGGGAAGGTGGACACTGCAGGACCCCGGGGAAACTCGGTCTGATTTGCTAGACTCCGGCAGGAAGGTGGTTCGCACACAGTTTCAGCCGCTCTGGAACCCCGAACTGTCTAGTGTACACCACTAGACAGTAATAGCTTCATTTATAAAAGGATGCGACCAACCCCTGGAAAGCCTTTGGAAGCTATAGAGCCAAAACACCTGCACATTTTGAGCGACTGTGATTTGTGATTTGTCATGTAGTTTCCGTCTCTGTCCCCCGGTCCTGGCACAGATCTCCTAAACCCCTAGGAATCCCCTCAGTGAGAGCAATAAAGGAATGAAAGAGGTGACTTTGGGAAAGGACCCCCTTTCCAAAGGATGGGGGCTGGTTGCTAGCGGAACCAACCACGTGATTAGAGGGCTGGAACTTCTGGTCCCTCCCCACACGTCTGGGCAGGGGAGAAGGACTGAGGGTTGCACCGGTCACCAATGGCTAGTGATTAAACCCCTACCTGTGAGGTCTGAAGAGACCTACAGATGCACAGTCTCCACATCAAGATATGGGGCAGGACACCAGCTAGCGCTGGAGAACTGCCGGGCCGGGGGCGGGGGGCGGGGGGCGGGGGGCGAAGGGGAAACAAGCCACACACGTTGGAACGGGGTACAGACCCTGCTTCACTTCCTAGGACAACTCGATCTGTTTTTTGGTGACAGCTACAGTGTCTTCCTATTTGCTTTTTTTTTTTTTTTGCTTTTTAGGGCCACACCCGTGGCATATGGAGGTTCCCAGGCTAGGGGTCGAATCAGAACTACAGCTGTCGGCCTACACCACAGTCACGGCAACCCGGGATCCGAGCCACCTCTATGGTCTATACCACAGCTCACGGCAATGCTGGATCCTTAACCCACTGAGCGAGACCAGGGATCGAACCCACATCCTCATGGATCCTAGTCGGGTTCGCCTCCGCCGCGCCACGATGGGAACGCCTATTTGCCTTTTATTTCCAAGTCACGATGTTGTTTGAAAAGCTGTGTGTGGCGTAGTATTTAACGGGACTTGGAAAAGCTCTTTTCTCTCTCTCGTTGGTGAGCAGTCTTCTCCCGCGTCCGTAGGAGCCAAAACAGAACTGAGCGCTCACGTCGGCCAATGAGAGCTTCCCGAGGGCCAGACCCAGAGCGAAGCCCCGGAAGGTAACCCAGCTGCTGTTCCCTCTGAGCTGTGGGGAGACTGGGGCAGGGATCCGGCCGGAGGGGGGGGGGTGCTGTGACCAGACCTCAGGGTGTGTGTGGGGGTGCCTTTGTTTAAAGTAGTTAGAAATCTCTCGGGGAACCAAGAAGTGACAAACAATAACACAGAGCCCGGAGCCCAGGACCACAGCTCCCGGGAGAGGCCTCCGCTGCCCAGCCTCCCCCCAGCCTCTCCTGCCTCTGGTGGAGCCATCTGTTCCTCCAGTTCTGAACGACTCGCACAAGTCAGGCCGGCACAGTAGCGGTATTGTTCCGACAAAAAGCCGCGGGGCTGGCCGGGCGGGATGGGGAAAATGGGCGAGGTGACGGCTCCCTTCCGAGTGGCCCCAGCTCAGGTCTAGGACGCAGGGAGACAGAGAGCTCCCAGGGACGACGGCCCACACCTGGCCCCAGCGGCTGCCCTCAGAGCCAGGGAGACAGGCGCTCGGCACCCTTGTCGGGATCAAACCGGGTCATCACACGTTTTTAAGGCCCTGCAAACCCTGGAGATTCCAACAGGAACGGGTCACAGGGCAGAACTCCCGCCACCTGCCAGGGAGCCAAGGCCACGAGGGTGAATGCTCCCCAGAGGGATGGACCCTGCTGAGCTCAAGGTCCCTGGAGCACCAGGTCAAGGCAGAGCGAGGCCGGCTGAGCCTGTCTGCTGGCAGGGAAAGGGACGCCTACCTGTGTTCACACTGGCTCCCTGACTGACTAGCTTCCTGGTCCACGTGCCCCCAGGCCTCGTCCCTGGACCCCAAGCTCTCACGCTTAAGCTCACGGCGGTTCTCATGGATCAAATAGCAAACTGATCCCTTCGATTTCAAACACTGGGCCCCGGAATCAACCTGCTGACAACCTTTTCTGCTCCTCGCGTGTTGCAGAGACATTTGGTGATTCTTGGTTAATCTGCACGGCGACCGTCAGTGGCTTAGGGGCCCGACCGCGCCCCTATGTTCACGGAAGGAGGGCCCCCACCCCACCGCGCACAGAGAGGTTAAGGAGTCGGCGGGGGAGCATCAGCAAACCTGCTGAGAAGTTGAGGGGGGTCAACCCGCCGACCCCACGGCCGCCAAGGTCACTTTGCTGCACACGGCCGTGCCTTCTGCCACCGGGGCAGCCAGCAGGTCCGGCGAGCCGCCTTTCACGCTCCCCAGACCCCTTGCCCCCAGGAAGATGCTCAGGCTTTGCAGAGGAGAGGCGCCCCGGAACCAGTGTTACGGTCACAGCATTTCGGGGCGCCCGGGCCCCCGGGGATCAACCAGCCCCATCTCCTCATTTGACAGATTGGGAAACGGAGGCCCTGAGAAGCCAAGGAGAACTGTGTCCTCCATCTCACGCTGGACCCATCTTCCTGGGGGCGGAACTGGCCAGAGCAGGAAAGGCCTTGACCCTGCAGGTCACTGCTGAGAAGGCCAGCCCCTCCCTGGGGCAGATGTGGGGCGGGGGCGGGGGGGGGGGGCGGCGGCGCAGGTTGGGAGTCCCCACACTTAACCAGAAGGCATCTGCATGGACCCCTTCCGAAGAACAGGCGACAGCAGAAGGACCTCCCCGGCCCCGGCCCTCCCGCCCGCGAGCCCTGATAGTTACGTCCTCGTCCCGCTCCAGCTCCAGGCCGGCCTCCACCAGGTTGCCCTCGTACTCCTCCCGGCGGAAGCGCTTGTCATCCTCGTGGTAGTCGAGTGGGGGCTCGGGCTCGCCCGCCCCCACGGGGCCCGCCTTCCCCGGCAGGGGCTGGTCCTGCCTGCTGCTGCCGACGGCCGGGCCGGCGTCGCCGTGCTGTGCCCTCCGGGCGGGCGTCCTGCTGCCCGAGGCCCTCTTGTGATGGTACACCAGGATGTAGTCCACCTTGCGCCGGCCGTCCCTGAAGTACAGGCCGTGCTTGCACTCGGCGTCGGGGTCCACAGACAAGGAGTTCAGCAGCTGCGGGAGGAGGGGAGAGAGAAACCCTCCATCAAGGGCTCCGTGAGGGGCCCTCCCAGGGGAGCGGGTCTCCAGGGCGACGGCTCCGCCCACGGGCTCCCCCCTGGGCAGAGTAGGTGCTGCCCTGGGGGCCGAGATGGCAGAGGACACCGCAGAAGGCCCTGCCTTCAGGGAGCAGGACACTGCCACTCATCACACAGGACGATGCCAAGCTGGACGCTCACCAGCGAAGGCTGGCTCTGTGGGGCGAGCAGGCTGCAGGAACAGGGCGTGACGTCGGCAAAGCACCCCCACCCCCCCCCGACCGCGAGGGACCGCTCTTCACACAGGCCGACCGGGTCCTGGGTGGAGCAGAGCTGAGCTCAGACTCTGTGCCTCTGCAAACCTCCACCTCTGATGGCCAGCGAGCCTGGCGAGGTCGTGTCAAGGCGGCTGCGGGCCCGTCACGGCCCTTGCCTGGCCCGGTTCCTGGTGCTCATGCGGGAGGCCAGGCAGCCCCTGTTCGTCAGGGTTCTCCCCAAAGCAGACCCTGGGCTGAGTGATCGGGTTCAGCAGTTTGTCTGGGGGGTGGAATCAGGGCCCAGAGTGAGGTGGGGGCCGGAGAGGGAAGGCAGGGGCCGATTCGGCAGGACGCAGAGCGGGTCGCTGCATAGACAGCCCTGCCTCGATTTCATCATCTGCCTGAAGGACTCCAGAGGCCAGTGAGACAGGAGGGTGGGGCAGAGGCTCCAAAGTCCAGGCCTCGACGAGGACCTGCCAGTACAGCACAGAGAGCTCTACCCAATAGTCGGTGATGCTCTATATGGGAAAAGAATCTGCAAAAGAATGGATGTGTGTACACGTGTAACCGAATCCCTCTGTCGTACGGCGGAATTTATCACAACAGCGGAAATCAGCCTTACTTCAATAAAACTTACACAAATGAAAAAAATACTAAAAATAAATAAGTAAATAAACAAAATTTAGCAGAGTTCCCCTGCGGTGCAGTGGGTCAAAGATTTGGCTTTGTCACTGTAGCAGCTCAAGTAATTGCCACGGCATGGGTTCCATCCTTGGCCTGTGAACTTCTACATGCCACAGGTATGGCCAAAAAAGAAAGAAATAAAAATAAAACTTGAAAAAAAAAAGTCCAGGGCGTTCCCATCATGGCTCAGCAGTAACGAACCCAACTAGTATCCATGAGGAATCAGGTTCCATCCCTTGCCCTGCTCAGGGGTTAAGGATCCGGTGTTGCCATGAGCTATGGTGTAGGTGTCAGACACGGCTCAGATCCTGCATTGCTGTGAGCTGTGGTGTAGGCTGGCAGCTGCAGCTTGGATTCAACCTCCAGCCTGGGAACTTCCATATACTGCGAGTAGGGCCCTAAAAAAGACCAAAAAAAAAAAAAGGCCAGGGAGTTTCCTTGTAGCTCAGCTGGTCAAGAACCTGACATGGTGTCTGTGAGGATGTGGGTTCGATCCCTGGCCTCACTCAGGTTAAGGATCCCGTGTTGTTGCGGCTGTGGGGTAGGCTGGCAGTTGCAGCTCCGATTTGACCCCTAGCCTGCAACTTCCATATGCCGCAGAGGCGGCCCTAAAAAAACAAAACAAAAAAAAATAGGCCTCCACACAGGTGCCATGGAGCACAGCTTCTGCTAAAGCCCCACCGCACTTTCTGGACCTCGCGTGGGATTTGGCTGGTTTTTGAGGGCAGTTCATCAGCAACTGTCTTGGAAAATAAGGGAAAATAAACATTATCATATGCTGGGAGTAGCAACTCCACAGTGTTCACTCTGCAGAGCTGCACCAGGGCGGGCGGGGCTGGGGGCCTGGGAGGGGGGCGGGCAGCGGGTGAGAAGAGAGGCCCTGCCCAGTCCAGGATAGAGTCCATGGCCCAGCCTGGCATCTTTGGTGGGCTGTGCTGCGGGAGGCAGCAAAAAGTTGTTTATTTCAATGTGTCCCGGGGGGGAGAAGCCGAGGCCCCATGAGGTGAGGGTGCCGAGGTGACAAGGAGGGCAGGCTGAGCCCAGCCCTGAATGCCATCTGCACACCTCGGGCGCCCCCGTCGACAGTAACGGGGCTGGGAGTGACCATCTCAGCAGGGGGCATGTCCTGGCACAGTGTCCCTGCATAGGGCCACTATAACCAGGGCTATTTGACCCGGAGGAAGCTGAGTCCTGGGAGTGGAGGGGGGCGCAGTAGCTAGGCCCATGCTTCCTGGCTGACCCCCAGGGGCCTGCTCCAGCCTTGGTGCCAAAACGACGCTGTTAGGGAGTCGCGGCTGCACAGCTGAGGCTCGCCGCTCCTGGACCTCAGGTGAGGTCAGGGTGGAGGGGGGCTTTGGGCAACGCGAGGCCTCGGGTGAGTCCAGGTGTGGGCCCTTTCTGCGATGCGTCCTGGGGGGTCCTCTACCTGCTTTGGGCCTCAGGTGCTACCTCTGTAAAGCAGGTGGATAATAGAAGCTGCTCCCACTGGCAGCCAGGAGGACTAATCGAGCCATCCTGTCCGCCTGCCCTCAATCCCCACGCCAACAGCGGGCGCTCATCCTCCCGGAAGTCTCAGGAAAGGCAGAGACTGCAGAGTCGCGGTGAGCTGGAGGCTGAAGATGGTTCTTGTCCTTGCAGGGGAGCGGACGGAAAAGCCAGGCCTGAGGGCGGCCCGGAGAAGGGGTCAGTGCTGGGGGGTGAAGCTGCCATCAGGCCGGACAAGAGCATGGAAGGCGGTCAGCAGGACACGCGGGCTCCGGGTGGGCTGGGCGAGGCAGTACACTGCACACGGCCAGCATCCTGGGCACTCCAGGCTCTCAGCATCTCCCCAAGGGGCTCATCTCTCTCTTCCAAATGGGGAACTCGGCTCTTCCGAGCTGAGCTAGAGGCCATGTACAGCTCCCGAGGGCTGGACTGGTCATCCTCGTCTCCCGCCCGCACCCCCCCCCCCCCCGCCGACTAGAAACAGGCCCTCCCAACCCCATCCCGCACTCGGGGCCTTTGCACGTGCGGTGCTCCCTTCCCGAACGCCCCCCCTGCCTCCCTGCCCTTTGTCGTTCTCCCTCGCTTCCCCGCTCCAGACCCAGCCCCTGCCCTGCATGACCTGAGGTCCTGGCCTCTCCAGCCCGTGCGGATCTCACGTGCTGGGTTGGCCTCGGAGCCGTCCACGCACAAGCTCTTAACTCACCGGGCCCCTCAGCTGGCCGCAGGACATGAGGCCGGCCAGGGACACTTCCATCCAGAACCTGCTGCACCCACAGCGGGCTCAGCCCCTGGTGCGGGCCCTGCAAATGCTCGGGGCTGGAATAATGGCTAAGTCTGAGCCGAAGCGGACCAACAGGGAAGGGAAGGAAATGGAACGTGACCCCATCAAGTCAGAGAGCAGGGAGAGCAAGACCGGGAGAGGACTCCCCGCCAACGTGAGAGACAGGAAGAGGTTACCAGGTTCAAAGGCCTGGCAGTCAGTCTAGGCAGCATGGTAACACCCCCTAAACACCTCCTGGTGTTGGAGTGGGGAGCGGCAGCAGCCTGGCAAGAGTGGGTGTCCTCTGCCTGGTCTGAAGATCAGCTTTGCCACTTCCGGCTGTGTCACCCCAGGCCCTCGGGCTCAGCTCGTTTTCCCTGCAGATCCCTCTTTGCAGAAGGAAGGCCAGAGGGGACAAGAAGACCCCCTCATCTGATATGACTTCCCTCAAAGGGGGGCTGGGAGGGTGAAACATGTTAGTATCTGCAAAGGGTCTGTAACAGAGCCTGGAATATGCTGAAGCCGCCACAGAAGTTTGCTCTCATGGGGAACTGAGGCACAAACAAAGAACCAGGGGAGGCCAGGGAAAAATAACCCCGCGGTCAAAGTGGACCCCAAGTGAAAGATGGTGGCAGTGCCAAATGGATTTTAAAGTCACAAAAGGGAGGTGGTGGCACAGCCGGGTCCAGCAGGAGGCAGCACCAAGCAGCGAGGTGGGAGTTCCCAGATCCTCTGCCCAGGCCTGGCCCTGTCACCTGTCGTATGACATTATTGGCTAATAATGGCTAATTACAGCTGCTCTGTTTGCACCTGGGCTTTATAAACTGGGGCCATCCTACCTGAGTAAGGGTGAGGGGTGAGCAACCTCTAAAACAGCAAGTGCAGGCGGCTCTCTCTGCATAGGCTGGGAGGTCCCCAGGGTCTGGAGAGCAGTTCTGGGTTTAGAGGGAGCCGGGGAGGCAGAGACGCAGCAAGGACCACAGAGGCTGCCATGGGGGCCATGTGACTCTATGGAGCTGGCCCACGGAACCATTGGACGGCACAAAAAGGCCAGGATTTAACTTGCAGCGGGAGAGACGTGGCTTAGCCTGAATGCATAACGTCCCAGTTCAAAGGCTTGGGAAGGCATCAGAATGTCCCTTCTGTCCTTCAGGAAGGGACAGGCGACCCCTTGGCACACCTTTGCTCAGGGTGAGGGATTTCTCATTCAGCTTTTTTTTTTTTAAATTGCATCTGTGGCATGTGGAAGTTCCCGGACCAGGGATCAAACCCGTGCCCCAGCAGTGACCCAAGCCACAGCAGTGCCCACACCAGATCCTCAACCCCCTAGGCCACCAGGGAACTCCTTGTTCATCTTTTTAATGGTCGGTCTGGAACGTATGGTTCTAGAAAGAAGGCCTGCGTGTGTGAAGGAATGACAGAGGCGTGGGTTTGGCATGCTGCCACTGGGAGGGTCACCAGGTCGAGGATATCGACGCTGAGACCCAGCCAGGCCGGCACTCAAACACCACACTCCCCAACTCTCAGCCTCGGTTCTTCCACCTGTGAGACGGAGACAAAAACATCTCCTCCACCTGGGTCGCAGGATTCCTGTGAGCACCAATTATGGTGGGGGAAGAACTGAATGCATTTTGAAGATGAAAATGAGCTGCCCCACGGAAGGCAGAAAGGTGGCTCCCTTGGGTGACGTGGGAAGATGGCAGGGGATATGCTGCCAACGTGTGATTACCGGGCAAATTCCATAATCGATAAATAGATCATCTCCAGTAGCAGGTAAAGAGGACGTGCTCTTATCCTGCAGGCAGGCAGATGCCAGTATCAGGTGTCTGCCTCTGGGTGTCTGGGCTTGTAGGGACGTGGATCCAGGGCCACCGTCAGCCACCAGGTTGAAGGGAGAAACTAGAAACACGCAAAGACTCACACAAAGAAAACTTACAGAAACAGACTGCACCCACCCTGGGCTCTAGCGCTTGAGTCATTTCTTAAACTTCTTTTTACAGAAACAAGGGAATGACTTTTACCCCTGAACGTGGGATTGCACCCGGGAAGGACAGAAGCAGGAGAGGCACAGAGGCAGGGCTGGAAAAACCCGCAGCCTGCATGGGAGGGGTTTATTCTGACGGCCAATTTAAGTGACGCTGGCACCTCACCTACGGGACGTCTATCTGGAACCGGATAAGAATTTTCTGAAGTGCAGTCCACGCCCTCTGGCTTTGGCCTGCACAGAGCCGCCTTCCCTGGGTGACTCAAGGTAATGACTGAGCAACAATGATTGGCTTAAGCTGGGCCGGGGATGCCCTCCGAGGCTTTCCCGGCACACTGCCTGCCCTACATGGGCAGGCCCCCAGCTCCCGGAGCTGCTGCTGCCAGCCCGTCTATGACCATTTCTCCGGTGCGACACTACTCAGCAACCTCCTTCCTGCCGCCAGGGACCCTGAGGCACAGCCCCCTGAGCCCGTGATACCCGAAGCCTGCTGTGTGCAAAAAGCAGAATCGCTCGTCTCATCTGGGCTTGTCCACTTGTTTCTGGACCGTGAGGCGCTCGGATGAAGGGCCAAGCTCCCTCTTTGGTCCTCTCCAGGGTTTAGGGGAGCAGAGAGTTTCTGGAACAGGACTGGCAGTGGGTCCCTAAACTAAAACTCCAGGGCCCAAGGGCCATTTGCGAAGGGCTCTGTCTCTTTCACAACCCAGGCAGGCATCCTCGCGTTGCATCGGGGCTACCTCTGGAATGCTCGTTGCTCTCTGCTTCCTCTGCTGCCCCCACTCTCTCCTGCCTCCTACCTGGCCTCCCCTCCACCCTCCCCAACCCCGCCGGGTCTTCAAATCTGCCATTTCTTTGTGTGAAACGCCCCACCCTAGCCCTTAGAGGTATAACTAGCTCCATTTCCTCCAGAAAGTGCATCCTTCCAGCAGGCTGTCTGTGGCCGCCTGCTTCTATGTCTCAGCCCTTCTTAGCGCTCCTCCCAGCCAGGGGGTGACATGGCACAGGTCTCCTGCCCCTCCTGGCCTCAGCTCCTTCATCTGTAGTCACAGCATCCACCCCGCCCCGTACGGTTATTGAAAGAGTGAACTGAGTTCATACACTGCGACTGGCCCGTCGCACTGCAAGTGTCCCTTGTCGCTGACCTGGGTAACTCCCGCCACTGCTCCTTAAGCCCCAGATGGGCGGGGTTCTCCCTCTAATTCCCTGAAGGGGTGCCCAGAATCCAGCAGGGTCTGGCACACAGTAGGCACACAGTGTTTGCTGACATGACCCCTAAGCTTTCAAAGCCAATGGTATTTTATCTCCACCGACACTGGTGCCTGATGCTCCCTGCATCTCTGGGCTAGCCCAGCTGTAGAGAGGCCCCAAAGGCTACCAGAGCTCCGCTGTGACCCAGGGGTGCCAGGCCTGAGGGTCTCTGCCTTTCCTGGAACGTGACCCACTGGCATCTCCCTGGATGCCCAGCCCTCCATCCTGCGCTGGAGACGCAGGCCAGAGCAACCCTGGGCTTGGTCATACAGCAAAACACCCGCTGGAGCCTCGGCATCTCTGGGGAGGGGCCTTGGCAGCGGCTGTGGGGGAAGGGGATTGAAAGGGGCGCCTGGTCTCTGGCCCCCGAATGGGCCGGGCTGCAGGGCTCCCCTCCTAGGGCGCTGGTCTCAGCCCTTCCCTCTTCAGGCAAACTTTGTTCCAACTTTAAGCAGAACCCGGCACGGGCCAATTCCGACCTCCAGGGAGGCCTAGTGACCGCTGGTTCCGGTTCCAGAGAGTGGTGGGGGATGGGGGGACCCCTGAGTAGGGGCCCCGACCACGTGGCCGGGCAGGCGCTGATCTACACAGCCGGCTGGGGACCCCGACCAGGTCGGAAAATAAGTCTCCACCGCCTGGCGCCTGCCTGCAGGCCGGGGCGTGGGCAGCTCCCGTGCCGGGCACCGCGCCCCGTGCAGGTGAGGGAGCCGCCGGCGGGGCAAACCCCGGAGGGGGGCGGCGCGGTGGGGCCCCGGAGGCTGCCGCCCTCCCCACCCCCACCGCGACCCCGGCGGCACCCACGGGAAGGCGGCGTCCCACCCGGGGCCGCGGCCGTGCGTCCGGGCTCGGGCTCCCGGCCCGGGGCCGAGCGGCTGCGGTCGGGGTGGCGGGCCCGGGCCTGCGGCGGGGCCCACGTGCGCGGCTGGGCGCCCCCCCCCCAACGCGCCCCGAGCCCCGCGGCCCCGGCGCCCGGGGGGTCCGCCCTCCCGGGCGCGGCGCAGGTGCGCGGCGGCCCTCCCTCCGGACCGCGGCCGCCCGCACTCACCGTGCCCTCGGACGGCAGGTAGCCGATGTCCTCGATGGCGCAGATGTTGATGATGTGGACGCTGCGGTCCTCGGCCGGGAGTGTTGAGTACTTCTCGTTGACCCTCATCGCGGCCGCCTGTGCGCCCGCACCGCCGGGCGGCGCGCCCTCCCCATCCACGGCGCCGGCGGCCTCTGCAAGCGGACGGGCAGCGTTCGCGGCGCGCTCGCTCTGCTCGCTCGCAGGGGGCCGGGCCTCCCGCTCCGCCCGCCGCCCTCGCTCTCGCCCTCGCCGCCCGGCCCCGCGCGCTGCTGTGCGGGAGCGCCCACCCGGCTGGTCCCGCGGGCGCCGCGCCGGCTCGGGACCTGGACGCCCGCCGGCTTCCTCTTCCTTCAAGATACGAGCGCCGTGCGGCCGCCTAGGGCCGGGGCGGCGGCCCCGCGGGTCAGATTTTCCGTAGAAACTTAAACACAGGAAGAGAGGATTCCATTCCTGCGGGCCGCTCCGTTTTATTTTTATCCCGGGAGAGCGCCCCTGCTCGGGAGGGTGGCCGGGGTTTCACAGCAGGAAGCCAAGTTCCAGCGCGCTCCCCCCTTCGCCGAGCGTCTCCCCGCGCCGCCGCCGAACTTCTGCGGCGGGTCACCTTGCGGGGGAGGGACGCTTCTGAGCGTGAAGTCGGGGAAGCGCTCGCGGCCCCTTCCCGCTCCACCCGCGGCCTGACGCCTGCTGGCACGCAGTTCTCACCTCCTCCTCCCGGCAGCCTCCTCTGCTTTCGCCATGCCCGCCCGGCCCAGCTGGCTCCCGGGACCCCCTAACGTCACCCCCAGCCCTCGTCTGTGGAACGTCTAGGGTTCGGGGCCCAGGCACGTGAGCAGAGTCTGGAACCCAGTCGCTCCCACCGAAGCGCGCAGCCGGGCCCTCCTTGTGCGGAGGGGGCTGGGGGCTTCCGAAGCCAGGGAAGGGAGCCGAGATGGGGCGGGGCTGGTGCAGTTGTGGGCACACTCGTTGCCTGACGCTCTACTGCCTCCCTGAGGGAGGGAGGGTGACGAGCAGGGGCCCGGACACACAGTAGGTGCTCCTCGGGAGGATTTTCAATCCTCTGCGGGAGGGGGAGATGGGTCTCCAGGGGTGGCCACACTCAGGCTTGGCCCTCTGGGGCCAGACGAGCAACCCTGGCCAGTGGGAACGAGGTCTCCCTTTCCTCTGCCTCCCTACATGCTGTTAGTTCTCCAAGGTGGGTGCCACTTGCCACCTCCTCCAGGAAGTCCCCCTGGACTGCCCCTTGCCCAAGCACTCAGGCCTGAGAACCTGCCTGTACCCTGGCCAGTGGGAACGAGGTCTCCCTTTCCTCTGCCTCCCTACATGCTGTTAGTTCTCCAAGGTGGGTGCCACTTGCCACCTCCTCCAGGAAGTCCCCCTGGACTGCCCCTTGCCCAAGCACTCAGGCCTGAGAACCTGCCTGTACCCTGGCCAGTGGGAACGAGGTCTCCCTTTCCTCTGCCTCCCTACATGCTGTTAGTTCTCCAAGGTGGGTGCCACTTGCCACCTCCTCCAGGAAGCCCCCCTTGCCCAAGCACTCAGGCCTGAGAACCTGCCTGTACCTGGACTACCGCCTTTTCTCGACTCCATCTCATTTGACTGTAGGTTCCTACACCTGATGCTCCATAATTGCTTTTGCTGAATGGCCACCGAGGGACCCACAGAAATGATGATGAAGCTGCCTCCAAAGGCCGTGATGTCATCGGCCTGCTGTGGTTCCAAGAATGGATTCTGGACTCAGACAGGACGGGGTGGGGGAGTAGGGTGGGGTCTGGCTCCGGCTCTGGCACTTCCCAGCCCTGCGACCTCAGCCAAGCCTCCTTAAGCCTCCCCGCGCCTCCGTCTTCTCCCCCGGGTGTCAAAGCGTGAGTGAAGCTGCAGCTCGGTGTCTGGGGGCCACCCTCCTCCCTTCCCCCCTTTCGGCTCGAGTTTGAATTTCTTGAACTTGGAGAGGTGCAGTAAGGTGACTCTGTCCTTGGGCTGGCCTTGCCAACGGGAGCCGGGTGGCCCTAAAGGGCTCTTTGTCTGCACCTTGGACAGCCAGAGCGGCTTCGCCCAAGCACGCCGGGCTGCCCAAGGCCCCGCCGGAAAGAGTCTTCCACGGTCTCTGCCACACTGGGGAAGCCTTGGCCTTAAAGTTCAAGTTTTCAGGGATGGGAAGAATCTCACCCACACACGCACACACACACAGGATCGTGTAACTTCTTTTTCTCATCCGTGTTGGTAAATAGCCACAATTGTGTCACTCTAATGTACCATCTTTCTAAATTTATTTTCAAGTAGCAAAGGGCCTTGTTGAAATTCTTCGAGATCTAATTTTCACAAATAAATCTACAAGATATAATTTGTGAAAAAAGGGTGAAAGTGCAGCTCCTGCCCTCTGGGTACCTGGGCGCTTCCTGACCTTTGGGAGGAGACCCTCGACTACTGACCCTGGCAGGCCGAGTCTCCGAGGTTTGGCAGCTCACTACCTCTGCCCGAGACAGCCCCCCCCACCCCGCCGCCCCTGTGGCTTTTGCCTCCAAAACTCTGCCTCGCCTCTTGTTTCTGCGATTTATGCCTTAGCCAGGTTCGAGGTGCCTGCCTGCCTGTGAAGCGTCCCTTTGTCACATATCAGTCGATTTCCCTGCCTTGTCCCTCTTCCTGCACCTGCCCCCGCTCCCCTCTTCCCCCATCTCTCCAGGTGGACAGTGCGGGAAGTGTTTCAAGCGGAGGGAAAGGCAGGGTGGTCTCTGCACAGAACAGGTGACAGGATGGACCAGCTGGGATCAAGCTTGTTGCAAGGGCACCTATGGCCATGGCGGGGGGCTCTTGGGTCCTGGGATTGAAGGGACCAAAAAGAAGTAAGAAAACATTCCCCCCAAGTCAGGAAGGGGGGATGGGATTCTGGCAGTAAAGGTATTTCCCAAGTTAGAGGGCTTGAAAGTGTTTCAGAGCCCCGCTGTGGCTCAGAGGTGACAAACCGCATGAGTATCCATGAGGACGCGGGTTTGATCTGACCTTGCTCAGTGGGTTGAGCTGTGGTGTGTGTTGCAGACGCAGCTTGGATCCTGCGTTGCTGTGGCTGTGGTGTAGGCTGGCAGTTGCAGCTCTGATCCAAGCCCTAGCCTGGGAACCTCCATATGCTGCAAGTGCAACCCTAAAAAGAAAAAAAAAAATGTCCCTTTTGTTCTGGCCATGATTTTAGCTCCCGGGTTCCCTGCCTTACACCGTGTGCACGGACCAGCTTGTTGAGATTCCGGCTCTGCTCTGAGCCGCTAATTACTTACAAACAGTTCCTCTAGATAAAGTGTTGCATTGATTTTGCATCTTTTTTTTTTTTTTTTGCTTTGCTTTTTAGGACTGTACTCACGGCATATGGAGGTTCCCAGGCTAGAGGTCTAATCGGAGCCACAGCCACAGCCACAGCCATGCCGGATCCAAGCCTCATCTGCGACCTACACCACAGCTCAGGGCAATGCCGGATCCTTAACCCACGGAGCGAGGCCAGGGATTGAACCCGCAACCTCATGGTTCCTAGGCAGATTTGCTTCCACTGCGCCACGACGGGAACTCCTGCATCTTCTTCTTTTTGACTCAATGATTCTCGTCGTTAAAACCCCAGAGGGGCGGATGGTCACACACAGGGCGACCTCCTCATTCGTGACTCAGTCACAACCAGTCTCTTTAGTTCAGACGGTTTCGTTTGCCTTTCATGACGGGAGCTTCTGGGCGTCTAGGCTCATCCCGTTCTGCCGCTGTGGTGCCCTTTTGTGTCGCGGTCACGTCACCCACTGCCGGGCACTTTTTGTCTCTGCTGACATTTTAACAGTCACAGGAGTGTGAGCACAGAGTGACAAGGGCACGCGGGAGCGGAGGCCGAGCGAGCTGTGGGGTGAGTGCCTCCTTTGTGAGCGACTCGAGAGGAGGCGCCCTTTCCATCGGGGTTTCCTTTCCAGCGTCCGTCTCATCGCCCTGGCCTTGAGCACGAGAGGGAACGGCTTGCTCTCCGCCTGCCTGGTGGCGCGCGTCTGAACCCCGCGGGGCGGCCGAGCTCCAGAGCGGGCAGAACGAGGCCGCGGTGACGCCTGGGCGGGCGCATTCCCACGAGGGGCCCTCTGGTGTGGCGCTCTGCTGTCAACCTTTGGGCCTGGACTGGTCTTTGTCCGGGACCTTCCTGTGCCCTATAAGGAGCTCAGCGACATCCCTGACTGCCTCCTTCTAGCTGTCGGCAGCACCACCCCTCCCAGTGTGACAACCAGGCCCGTCTCCAGACACTGCCAAGTGCCCCCTGGGGGCAAAACGCCCTCCCTGTTGAGACCCTTGCTCCGGGTAACAACAGCCCCGGCCCCGAGCTGTCAGTCAAGGCCGAGGAGGCTGATCTTAGCACCCATGTCTCCTGGGTGAGAGGGGAGGCCTGGAGAGGTGCTTGGCTTTTTGTGGGAGCTACATGAGGGGGGCGTCTGGGTTTGTTTTTACAAAACGCACAGATGCCCCTGGAGGGGCTGGCACAGCCCAGGATGCACCTGGCTGCTCTGTGCCTCGACTCTGTCTTCTCCCCAGACTCTCTGCACTTGGAGGTGCTGAGTAAATGCCGTTGACTCATGGGCAGCCCGATGGGCGGGGGGGTGCGTGGAAGAAGTGAGAGTGCATGACTCAGGGCTATTGTGAGTGCCCATACCCACTGCCCCCCCAACCAGTGGCTTGGAGGCCATCCCCGCAGGAAAGAAAGGAACGCCCAACAGGTACATGACCTAACGTGCTAAAAGTGACTTGGGGTGTAATTACACCCAGGAAAGACACGCCCGGGGAATCTATAACTGAGATACGGGGGACGGATGACTGGACTCCTGTCATTTCCTTCCCTCGCATGATATCAGAACCCTGAGCAGAGGCTGGCGTGCTGCAGCTGGACGGGGAGACTCCCTGGGTGCAGAAAACCGCCAGCCCAGAGTTCTGGAATGCAGCCGGAGCATGAAGTTCTGTCTGGGGGATCCCCCTCAGCCCCACCCGACAGAATCCATGGGTGTTGTTTCCATCAGAGGCTTTTCAGATGTTTCATGTGTTTTCTTAACCCAAGGCCCGCCTTCTGAGAATTCCTAGGAACTCTAAAAACATGCCCAGAGTGAGTTAGAACCCAGCCAGCTCAACCAGCCCATCACCTCCTCCTGGAAGCCCCTCTGGCCTGGCTTGGTTGGCACAGCGCCTCTCTTCTGCTGGCTCTGTCCAGCACCTGGGCCCATTGCTGCTCCATCCTTCTCGTGCCTCCTGAGAATTCACTGCTTGAATCCCGCACTCTTCACGCCCCCTCCGGTCTTTGGCACGATATAGATTTCCCCGTTTATGCCGATTTATTTAACAAGCAGTGGTGCAGGGCTTACCATTAGCCAGCACCATGCTAAGCGCTCTGCAAATATTAACTCGCCTCCTCACAGTGATTACAGCCATCTGCAAGTGGATTCGCACACATGCCCCCCAGCCCCCAGCCCCCGGTCTGCCTTTGGAGGTTTGAGGAAAAGCCCAGGCTGAGTTTCTAGTGGCTCCTGCCTCGCCATCACCCTACAGGAATCCTGACATTAACCCCCACGATGAGGGATGCTTGGGTGTCAGAAACCCCGCCCACCGGGGACGGGATGCAGGAAGCGGCCAAGCCAGCCTCTGGACCACTCAGCCCCGCAGAGTGTGGGACTCTGGCCACAGCCCCCCGATGGCCCACTCCTCAAAATGAAAGCCCTGTCCGGTGGACTAACTCTTCTTCCTGGGGCTTGAAAGGACAAAAGAGATCCAGCCTGCCCTGCCCAAGGAGGGGCGGTTTCCTTTCAGCAACGCTCCCCAGGAGGACAAAAGATTTCCAAGTCCCGTGCAGACAGCCCTCCTCTAGGCTCACGTTACGCCGGGTGGCCGATGGCGGCGTGTTCTCTCTCCAGATTCTGGAGCCTCTGAGAGAGAAGAATGGGGTGCTCGGGGCCGAAGGTGGGAGGAGGCCCCCAGGCTGTGGAGCTGGGATGGAGCTCAGCCCCTGCTCTTTGAGTGTGTGGGCAGGAGAAGCTGCTCTTGCCCACACAGCACAACCTTCAACCATGCATTCTCCTCGCGCATGCATGCATATGCGTGTGCACGCACGCCTGGGAGTGCATCACGCCTGTGCTATTGCTCCCCTGGGGTCAGCGACCACACACAACCCTTCATTTCCCTCAAGACCCGTCTCCAGAGAGGCTGGACCCTGACATCACAACCTGGGAGGTGACCTGGGTCTCCCTGTAGAGTGCATCCCCTTGGACCAGTGTGGCCTCACACGATGTCCCAAAGATCAAGCAAAACCAGCCCTCCTGGACAGATGACCAGGCTTAGGCACCTTTCCTATGAGAGTCCAGGCCCGGAATACAAGCTCCTCTGCGGTTTTGTGGGGCCACGAACGCTCTTTCCCTGGAAATCTTGCCATGCGTGTGGTTGTGTCTTCGTGTGTGTGACGTGGTGCAGGGCTGCTGTTTCCTGTCAGGGCCTCTGCCCGTCCAGGGTCCCCATCCAGCAGCCGAGATGCTGGGCTGCGAGCTTTCTTGGGTGCAAAGGTTCCCTATGGCCTGTGCTCCCGGGACCCGCTCTACTGGGCACCTGGCCCCAAACCACAGCCTGATGTTTGCAGGACACTTGAATTAGCCAGTGACCCCGGGACCTCACCAGCAAGGCACGGGATCTTCCCGCCTGGTGCTCGGAGTCAGAACCTCGAAACTCCTCCCGGTTTGGTGCCTCAGACCTCATCCTGCTGGAAATTTCTGGTGTCCTAGAGGAGTGAGCCCCTCCCGAACAGCACTGTCCAGCAGGAGACCCGCCACTCCCGCTGCACCACAGCAGGAACTCCAAAGCCTTTGCTTGTTAGTTTGGAAAACTAGGTCAGATGGCTTTTATTTTCTGCTTTATGTTTGTTTCTCTGTGTTTCCCAAGATTGCTGCAATGATCACAAAGCAGTTTTATCACCAGGAAAGCGGTGACCATCATTAAAAGCTCTGAGCTGCTGGGAAACCTGCAGGCTCACGTCCGACCCTGTTATTGTTTGAGGGATAACGGCCAGTGTCTCGGATTTTTATCTGTAAAACCCCAGTTTGGAGAAAACCAGCTTTGCTCAGGGCCCGTTGGAGACACAGGCCCCCAGTATTTTGACAGCATAATCTTTCACTACAAAAGCTCTCTGATGACCCAGCTGGTCACACAGGCGTTTGAGGGGAGGAGGTGAGAGGTTCTCTAGCTCGAGGCCCCAAAGGTGGCCACCTGGCCCATCTGAGGGCACCCTCCAAGGGTGGTGGTGCGTGTGTAGGTGCAACACGCATGCACTGTCTGCCTCGCCAGGAACACGGGAGCGGCTGCGGTTGGAGATGCTGGCCCAGCTCATGGGGGGGGGGGCACGTCTGACCCAGCGGCCTCCCTGGAGGACCCTGGACAGGCAGGCCCCTCACCCCCCGACCCCGAGAGGAGGACAGCTGAGGCTCCTGGGCTCTGGGTCTCCTGCCAGCTGCGTGGGCCGGTGGGGGGCAGGGCCACGCGTGCCCTCCTTGGGTCATCACTCACTTCTTGCTTCATTCAGCCTCCTGCTCTTTGGCGCACCTGCTGCCTTATTAATGCCCCCTCCCTCCCACGGTCCAGCCCCTCTCCCCTCCCTCCCTGCATCTGCGGCTTAATTCACTTCCTCGTCTCCTTTGTGGGCTGCCCCACCCCCTCCTGTGGCTAGAATGTCAGCTCCAGGCTATTTTGTCCTGATTCATTCAGTGGCTCCAGATTTCCCTGCCTGAAAATGACACCAGGAGTGAGCCGCAGGGACTGGGCCCAAAGGTGCAGAGCGGAGCCGGTTATTCAGGGAGCTGGGGCCTCCGAGTGTTCGCTTACGAGGCAAAAGGTTTGCGGGAAGGGAGAGCGTGAGAACCACCTCTGCGACCGGGGACAGCGTCTGTCGTGGCGGCAGGAGGCACCAGTGACCGAGCGTGACTTAACTCAGCCCCTTCAATCCCTTCGCTCATGTAGACAAGACGCAAGGGGCCGGGGCCTGTGGAGTTAGTTAGTAGACACACACACACACACACACACTCATCCCTGAAGGGTTAAAAGTGGGTCCAACGTGTGTAACCTCCTCCCTCGCACCGATATAATTAGGGGTCCCAGAATCCACCCCGAAGCGCACCCTGGCCACAGCTCACCACAGCCCAGACCCCCCAGGATTTGTGGTCCTGCAGGGCCCCACCCATGGCAGTCCTTCCCAGGGCTCCCACCTTCGTGGGGGCCACACTGCTGCCTCTAACACACCATTTCCCTGAGCAGAGCCTGAGAGCCACTTTCCCTGCTTCTTGGGCAAGAATTAGTTACATCTGAAATCAGATTTTCTGGAAAAGCAAAGGTCTTCTATTTCCCACCCCCCCCGCCCCGCCCCTCTGACCCAGCCCTAAGTGGCAAGAGAATTCCGAGGAGGAGGAATTTTTTTTCTTTTTAAGGCCGCACCTGCCACATATGGAATTTCCTGGGCTAGGAGTCGAAGTGGAGCTGCCCCTGCGACCTAAGCCACAGGCACCGCAACACCGGACCCTTAACCCACTGAGTGAGGCCAGGAATGGAACCTGCATCCTCATGGATACATGTGGGGTTAATCTAACCCTCTGAGCCACAGCAGGAACGCCAGGAGGAGGCATTTTTAATTAATGTTGTATTCCACATTTTGGTTCTCTGGGCAAGCACCCTGAGGTTTTCATAACCTCCTGCTCTCCTTCCCACTGGGCAGTGAGGTGGCCCTCTGACCTCTGACCTCAGCCCCAGGTCCCTCCTTGCCCAGCGAACTTCAGCGCCTCTCAGCCCCTTTCCGGAGAGAAAGCCCATCGTGTTCTTTGTCAGGGAGGACAAAGCTCCCCAGCTCCCGCCAAGAGGAAAACAAGGGAAAAACACACTCCAGATGATGCCAGAGAAGGGCCCGGGGCTGGGCGGGCAGGTGCATGGAAACCGTGTCATCAGGCCAGGTGGGTGGGGCGGGCCACCGCTGCCCAGGGGGCACCCAGCAGGCCCGGCCCTCTAGCCTTTGCAAATGTGCCTGAGGAAGGGCATGTGGTTGGTGGCTGCAACCTGGGCACAGAGCCTCCTGGCCTTGGAGCTGGATGGGGTGGGCGCTGTAGCACCAGCGACCTTGGGGGCCCCCCTGCCAGGGAGGGGCCGGGTGGCAGGGACCCCTTCGTTCTGCTCCCATCCCAGCCTTGTTGACTTTGGGGACCAAACAAGAGCCTGTTTTCCCGTGGGGGTGGCAAGCTCCCCTCACCAGGACCTGACACTTGCTAACGGCTTTGCAGGTGTTAACGTTCTCCCTTGGGTCCCCCACGCAGATGTGGCCTTTCCAGAGCGCCTCCCCTGTCCCCCCACCCCCTTTGCTTTGAAGCACTTGGTCCCTGACTGCTGATCTCTCTCTGCACCAGAGAGCAGGGCCCTTGCCCGGCTCACCCTCTGCTGTGGCAGAGCCCAGCATCCAGCAGGGGCGACGACAAGGTGTCAACAGCAGGAATGAGTGAAAGCCGTGTGCTTGGCCAGTGTCTGCGGACTCCAGCACCACGCAGAGCACTGTTATGAGGGGACAATTTTTTTCTTTTTTTCCTTTTTAGCACCGCATCTGCTGCATATGGAAGTTCCCAGGCTAGGGGCTGAACTGGAGCTGCAGCTGCCGGCCCACATCACAGCCACAGCTAAGCCAGACCCTTAACCCCCCGAGCGAGGCCAGGGATTGACCCCGCATCCTTACGGACACCATGTCGGGTTCTTAATCTGCTGAGCCACAAGGGGAACTCCTGAGGGGACAATTTTAATCTGACTGAAACAACCTCCAAGCCACCTGCCTTGGTCACAAGAGGCATGGAAGCTTCAAGACGGGTTCTCCCCAGGAGCAAGGAGGACGGAGCTACGGTCTTATCATTTTTAGGCTGATGGGGCCACCGGTCCAGCTGCCACACAAGCCCAGTGGCAGCCCCCGTCAGGCCGCTGAGCTGCAGGAGGGAGGCAGCAGGGCTGGGCTCTTGGGGCGGCCAGGAGCCTCCCTCTGGGCCTGGCAATCAGCATCTTTACTAAGACCCTACTCTGTGCTGACACTGAGCTCTGAGCCCCAGACACAGAGAGAGACCTGTGCTCACGTGGAGCTTGCAGTTACCCCGGAAAATAAGAACACCCGGGGGAGGCCCGAGAAAGAAAGATCACAGTAGGTTCTGGAAGGTTCTCCAGAGCAACTGCTTCCCTGCCGAGCCCTAAAGGGTCCCTGGAACCCGGAGGATGCAGAGGAGGGAAGGTCTGCGGGTCAGGGGGCCAGGCTCGGGGGGGCCTGGGCAGGCAGTGCAGGAGGCCGTGTGGCCGGCGGCGGGGGGACAGTGGGACGGAGCCCAGGCCGCCGGGTCATCCATCGGACTCGCCCCTCATTCCTGCCACCCTGTCCCCTGAAACGGGGCACAGAGGAGTGGGCAACTTCCCCGGGTGTCACAGAGGCCTCGCGCCCTGAAGGCGACTTTCACAGCCACCAGGAGAGGGGGAGCCAGGAGGACTGTGACGGCTGACTCTGTTTTTATGCAAATACAAGGATTTCTAACGATTCAGGAGTAGGAGGCTCCCCTGCAGGGGAACAGGGGCGGCGGGGGGAGGGAGGAGTCGGGGGACCCACTAGGCGGTGGGTCACCCCCCGTGGGCCGAGCTGGTCTGGGGAGTGTTCGTGCCCGCCCCCCAGCCCCCTGACCTCGGCGGTGAGGCTGTGCCAAGGCAGCCCGGGGTGGGTGGTCCCCTCCTCCAGGATCCAAGCCTGGGTGGGAAAGCCACGATGCGGGCTCCCTGCAGCCCCCGTGCCTGGAGGCACTTTAAATTCCTGGGACAGCAGATGTTACCAGGGGAAGGCCAAGGTCAGCCCGCCCCTGCACCTGTCCCCACCCCGGATCCCCAGGGAGAGGAAGGTGCCACGTGCTTTGGCCTTGGCACACAGCAGGTGCTCAATAAGTGCTGGTGGAAGGGATGGTCCCAGGGGATCCTTAGCAGGGTGAACTCATCTATCCGAACGGTACCGGCTTCTTCCCCCCAAGACCCCGCGTGACCCTGGACCAATGAGGGAGGATCTGGAGCAGAGGCCAGCGTGATATGAGGACCTGGCCCTGGACAGTCCAGGGTGGAACATTCCAGGTGGAGGCCTTGAGCTGGGAGGAGTGCTGTGCTGTAGGCTGTCGAGGCTAGTGGCGGGGGGGGGGGTCCACGGTCAGAAGGTGGAGGCCGGGCTGCGAGGCTCAACCCCTCTGGGTGAGAGAGGCGGGCGGAAGTAGACAGGGATGGGGGTCTGAGCTCTGCCATTAAGGAGATGGAGGGGCTGTGCTGGGGTCGCCAGGGTGTGCATTTGCGCCCCGGACCCGGAGCCTCGGCCCTGGCTCCCTTGGGACAACGTGCAAGGCCTCCTGCGATGACCCAGGAGTTCCCAAGCTCTGTGACAGAGCCTCCGCTGCCCCCGAAGGCAGCCGACTGCCCCCCCTAGCTGGTGCCAGGCGTGGGCGACCCACAGAACTGCTCCGTCACAAGAACAACATCCAAGATTTAGCGTCAGGCGTCCAGTAAAGCTCCCGTGTCCCTCCTTGCCCAGCCAAGCAGCCCCAGTCCCTCCGCTCCCTGTCCCCAGTGCTGCCACCCATCACCCTCAACTGTATGCTGTCAAAATCCTTTGTCCTGGAACACGGGCAGACGCGAGCTAAGTCAGGACTCGGCGTTAGCAGCTTGGAGTGTGAATGCCTGGGCTCTGGAGAGGCCCTTCTAGGCGGCACCTGCGCCCCCATCCTCAATTCCTGTTCTGTCACTGCCCCAAATGTCTATACTAGCCCCAAGCTCTTTACTGACTGAGGGCAAGTGTCGCGAGAACAGGCAAACCCCTGATCTAATTCATACTAAGGTGTTGATGACTTTTTTTCTCCCACATAATTTTAACAAGTGAATAGGGCAACCAGCATCGGGTCCACGGACATCTGGGGACAGAAGTGGAGAAAGGGGAAAAAATTCCCATGGCCAAGGGGAAGGGAAGGAGGAAGAGGTGTGGGAGAAGGGGGGCAAGGAAAACCTTTATTTCCTGCTGGTCTGGCCTGGACTGACCCAGCCCTTCACTGCCCACTGCCTTGTCTCTGCCGGCCAGCACAGCCAGGGAGGGGCCAGCAACTGCCTGGTCCCTGGGAACAATTTCAAAGCTCACTTCAGTCTGGGGCATCCAGAATCAGGACCGAGAACAAAGGAGGAAAAAAAAACAAAAACGGCGAGGCCCGACAAAGGGCCTGTGGGGGACAGAGAAACCTGTTTCTCAGATCAGTATCTGGCCTCAGAGACTTATTCCTTCCATCTGTGGGGCCGAGGCCAGAGCACCAGCCCTGGGGGGTGGGGTGGGGGAGAGGGGGCTGCAGGAGAGACAGACATGCCCGGGGTGGCCACGTTCCCGCTCCAGGGCCACAGGCAGCGGGACCCCCACCCCAGCCTGATCCACCCTATGGGCTGGGGCTCTGACCCCTGTGTGAGCACGGGCTGCTGCCTGGCCTTGCATCAGCTTCCTCCCCTCCCCACACCCTGCACCTGCTGTGTCCCGGCGGCTCGTGGCGCGGTCTCTGCGCGCTGGGAGAGCGCCCCTGCCCGCAGGTGCCCATCCGCTTCCAAAGCATGAAGACTTCCAGCCAAGAAGAAAGAGGAATGGAGAAGGGAGAGGAAGAAAAAAGAAAGAAAGAGAGAGCAAGATTCCTCGGAAGAGTGAAAACCTGCGCCTCGGGAGGAAGCAGGATGAGAAAATGTCCAGTGCTGAGGCGGGGCCCCTCGACGTCACGCCCGACACAGGGACGGGTGGCGGCTCGATGTTGACGCATCAGAAAGTTTCCAAAAAGAGGGAAAAGAGAACACTTGCTAAGACTGGGTCACGTGTCTCCAGAACAGATGGGGTTCCCAAGCCCAGGTTGGGCGGGGGACTGAACGCCTGATTTCTGTTATCACGTGTAACAAGACACCGAGAAAACAGGGTGAGACAGGTGGGGGAAGGCCGGGCCTCCCGGCAGAGGCTAAGAATGCCAGGCGATGTGGTAAGACTTGCATTAGCATAAATTTAGCCTTATCTTCAAGGAAGGCAGGACTCGCTCAGCTACAATGCCCGCTTGTGCTGCAAGGGCACTGGTCACCGGGCCAGGGTGGGGCTTGCTGGGATTAGGGGGGCTGGGCCGCAGAAGATGGGGTCCAGCTTTCCTACTGAATGGTCCTGCCCCCTCCCCAGCCCCTCTCCACACTCCCACCCATTCCATAAACATATGGTAGCAGGCACACTCAGGCCTATGGCAGCTTCTAACCCAGGGAAGTTCAAGTTCATTTTATACCCTAAAATGAAGGTCTGGCACAGGCACCATGTCACCTGGGGAGACTTAAAAATACAGATGTTGGGCTTCACACTCAGAGACTTTCAATCCCCCCACCCCCCGCCCCCTAAAGGGTCCCAGAAGGCAGCTGGTGTGGGACCCAGCTAGTCTCAGGAGGACAGACACACACACACATACAGGTGACCGTGGTGCTGTGGTTCCATGGAGGCCACGGAAGGCCCAGGAGGGGATGCTGGACAAGGCTCTGGAGAGAAGGCAGCTTCTAGAATTTTCTGTCTGCCTCCCTCCAGCCTGATCCCTTCAGTACACGCAGCACCAGTGCACGTGGGTTCCCAGAGTTCAGTTTCACTGGCAAGATGCAGCTCTTTGGGGTCTTCTGGAAGATGGGTCCCCCGGGGAGGGCTTCCGGGAGCACACAGCCACCCTCTGTCAATGTCTGCCAGGCGTGGTGCCTCCGCATGGCAAAGGTCTCTTGCCCTGATTCTGTCCCTGTGTTTGGGGATCACTGCGTCTTCTTAATTAAAAAAAAAAGAAGTCTTACCTTTCTTCTCAGAGTACCCTCGGCTGCATTCCCTATGGCTCGTCCTCACGCAAAGTCCATGAAACATATGGGCCAGATGTCAGCAGACCCATTTTGCAGATAAGGAAACTAAGGCCTTAACAGATCCAGCAGCTTACTCAAGACCATGCATTTGGACATGACAGAGGTAGGCCCTCCCCTGACCACTCAATCCCAAGAGCAGGCTGTCCCCCTGCTATCGGAGAATTTTCAACTCTCACAGCCACTCTCTGTGCTTACACCCCGCTGAGGCATAAAAGGTTCTGCAGGAGGCAGCTGTTAAGATGCATAAGGGGAGTTCCTGCGGTGGCACAGTGGGTTAAGAACCTGACGGCAGTGGCTCGGGTCACCAAGGAGGTTCGGGTCTGATCCCTGGCCCAGTGCAGTGGGCTAAGGGTCCCGTTTGGGGGCAGCTGTGGTGTAGGTCACGGCTGCAGCTCAGATTCAGTCCCTGGCCTGGGAACGTCCATAGGCCATGGGTGTGGGGCCATCAGGGAAAAAAAGACGCATGACGGGAGCTCTGCTTCTGGCCACAACAGCATAACGACTGTGTTAGAGCAATCTTTCTGCCAAGAACAATGCTAGATGCTGGATAAAAACAAACACAACCCCCTCCGCCCCCCTGCAGGTATTGGAGGGAGCTGAAGGAAGACCAGGCAGACAGGATGCAAAGGCTAAGATCTCCGAGAGATCTTAGACCACGGAGACCACGGAGAAGCAGGCTCAATACTCCGGTCCGCTGACGGTCAGGCAGCAGGCAGCACAAGGTTGAGCAGGTGAGAAATAAGGCAGAACGTGACCGCTGAGACAGTACAAGGCAACTGGAGGTTCGGGCAGCCTCCTGAGGTCAGGGAAGCAAGAACTGGAGTTCGGGGCGCCCCTAGGAGCGGGGGTGGGGGTGGGGGGGGCGGTCCAGCTTTCAGCCGAGAACCCTGGAAGGCTACACCCCAGGAGGAGACATCCTTCCCCAGATGCTGGAGTCCGGCCTCGCCTCATCCCCAACCCTGATAGAAACACGCTGACCTGCCTGCAGTCTGCTGGCCAAAGAAACTAAGGTCCTCTCGGGAAGAAGCTGACGTCGCCCAGAGCCACCCCGCTCTTCTCAGGCCATATCCAAGGTTCGAGGAAACAAGTGCCAGGAAGCAGGGCAAATCATGAAAAATCAGGCCGTACAGACAAACACAGGGGTCAGAGGCGATATCTGACAAGACTGTGACCGAGAATTTTCCGCACCTGCTGAGAGATACCAGGTCATGTTTAATCACAGACGTGAGCAGCTCCGTCAACCTCAAGCGCAGACACACAAGGAAAACCACATGTAGCTACAGGCACCCCTTCCTTAACTGCACTTTGCTTTACCGTGCTCTGCAGACGCTGCATTTTTTACACATTGAAGGCCTGTGGCAACCCAGAGTCTAACAGGTCTGCCAACCCCATTTTTTTTCCAAGAGCAATTGCTCACTTTGTGTCTCTGTGTCACATTTTGGTCATTCTTGTAACAGTTCACGTTTTTTTCAATATTCTCATATTTGCTGAGGTGACCTGTGATCAGTTACCTTCGACAGTTCCACTGCAAAAAGATTCTGACTCGCTGAAAGCTCAGCTAATGGTTAGCATTTTTTAGCAGTACAGTACTTTTTAATTAAGGGACATACTTTTTTTAGGCATAATGCTCTTTCACATATAAAAGACTATAGCACAGTATAAACATAATTTTTTGTTTTTTGCTTTTTAGGGCTGCACCTGTGACACATGGAGGTTCCCGGGCTAGGGGTTGAATGGGAGCTGCAGCTGCTAGCTTACACCACAGCCACAGCAATGCCAGATTCAAGCTGCGTCTTCGTCCTACACCACAGCTCACCGCAACGCCGATCCTTAACCCACTGAGTGAGGCCAGGGATCAAACCTACATCCTCATGAATGCTGGTCAGATTTGTTAACTGCTGAGCCACGATGGGAACTCCTAAACACAATTTTTATATGCACTGAGAAAATAAAAAATTCATGGGACTCACTGCATTACGATATTTGCTTTATTGCAGTGATCTGGAAAAAACCTGCCATATCTCTGAGGTGTGCTTGTACATCATAGGGAAACTGGGAGAAACAAAGGACAGAAAAAAAGAAAAAAAAAAAAGCTTAAAAACAGCCAGAGGGAAAATGACACTAATTTCAAAAGATCCGCAGAAGCACTGGAAGCCTAAGACAACAGAATGGCACATTTCAATTGCTGAAAGAAAAACAGCCAACTTAAGAGTCTCTATCCTAAGCATCTTTCAATAATGAAGGTGGAGTAAAGATGTCTTCTGAGGAACAAAAACTAAGAGAATTCATTGCCAGAAGGCCTGCTTGGAGAGAAATACAAAAGGGAGTTTTTCAGGCAGGAGGGAAAAAAATCACAAATGGAAGTAGAAAGAAAGGAAGAGCAGAGGAAAGGGTAAATCTAGATGAATACTGATTGTTGAAAATGGTAACAATGTCTCGTGGGACATTGACATATAAGTAGAATTAGTACCTGACAAAAATAAGACAAAAAGTAAGGGGGTGAATAAAGTGAAAGACCTTTAAGGTTCTACACTATCCACAAGTGAGCAGTAAAAGCACTATTATAAGACGGACCCTAAAAAGCCAGGATGCATTTGATAAATTCTATTGCAATTACCATAAGAAGGATAAAGGAATGTATAATTGGACAACAGAAGAGAAATTAGAATTTAAAAAGATTTGACTAATCAAAAAGAAGGAGATAAAAATGTCCCCCTAAAACCCATATGGGAAAATGTTAAACAGAGAATAAATGGAGGAGTATACCAGGTATGTGTCAATAAATACACTAAATATAAATGGGCTAAATACTCTAATCAAGTGACAAAGTTATCAGATTAGGGATTTTTTTTTTTTTTAAACTTCAACTCTATACTATTTACAGAAAGCACACTTTAGACTCAGAATGATTATAAGCTGAAAGATGGAAGAAATACATACCATGCAAATACAATCAGAAAGAAAGTTGCTACAGCTATAGTAATATCAACTGAGGTAGATTTCAAAATAAGACATTTTCCTAGAGATAAAAAGGGATGTCTAACGTCAATTCAACAGAAAGGTATAACAATTCTAAAATATATTTCCCTCAAGGTACATAAAGCAAAAACTGATAGAACTAAAATAAGAAATAAATCCTTGGAGTTCTGGTCATGGTGCAGCAGAAAAGAATCCGACTAGGAAGCATGAGGTTGCGGTTTGATCCCTGGCCTCGCTCAGTGGGTTAAGAATCCAGCGTTGCCATGAGCTGTGGTGCAGGTCGCAATTGCGGCTCAGATCTGGCATTGCTGTGGCTGTGGTGTAGGCTGGCAGCTGCCTCTCAGACTGGACCCCTAGCCTAGGAACCTCCATATGCCGTGGGTATGGCCCTAAAAAGCAAAAACAACAACAGCAGCAAAAAAAAAAAAAAAAAAAAAAAAAAAGAAGAAAGAAATCCTCAACAATAACTGTATGTTTCACTGTTGAAATTTAACTCTTTCAGTGAATGGTAGGATTGCAGACAAAAATATCAGCTAAAACTACAGAACATAGGTTCCTTTCAAGCACATGCAAACCACTTGCCACAATGGGCCGTAAAACCAATCTCAACATATTTTGAAGGACTAAGCTCTTGTCCTCTGATAACAGTGGAAATAAATACAGACCAATAGCAAAAAGATGACTATAACCCCCCCCCCCCGAATGTTTGGAAATTAAGTGATATTCTTCTAAGCCATCTATAGACCAAAGAAGAAATGACAGTGAAAGTGTCCCGACAGTCTGAGCTGGATGTAACGAAGATATGCTCTCCCGTACCGTGTTATCATATTACCAGATGTAGTTAAATCTACGCTTGAGGATCGGTAGCCTTAAATGCACAGAAGCAGAAGGAAGAACGGCTGGCATCAATGACCTAAGTGTACATACCAGGAAGCCGGGAAAACCATCCCTCTGAACCCAAAGCAGAAGCAAAGGATACAGGTGAGAATGGACATCACTGACTTAGAAAACAAGTAATTATGGAGACACTGGCAAAACCAAGAGTTAGTTCTTCAAAAAGACTACTAGTATTGATAAAGCTCTGCGAAGACTCAGGCCTGTCCTTAACAAGAGTGGACTGTATGCCATACATCTAAGTTACAAATCAAGCTAACAAACTATTAAAATATTTTCTACCCTCTTACTTTGAGAAATATACCTTCACATGACAGAGAAGGTACGGTCCAAATCTAGAAATGGAGAAGTCCTCAGAGATCTGTGCCAGAAGATGGGGGGATGGATGGTACCTTCCCCCCACTGTTGCTACCTCAGTTACCACCGTGAGGCACCTGTACATCCACACTCTGACCACCACTCCAGACCACTGCCCTCAGCCACCCAGGGGGCCAACGCAGCCAGCCCATGCTCTGCCTTGGAGAGGGAAGTCTGGGGAGGGGACCCATGCAGGCTTTGGAAGTGGGCCAGGGGACGTTTGGGTAGGACATTTGGAGCCTGAGTGTCCAAACATGATATCAGAGGAGGGTGCGGGCTCAGGGTGGGGAGGGTGAGGAGGCGAGCCAGCCAAGGCATGTCCAGAACGGGGCTCTGAGCAGGGCCCCTCTTGGGGAGAAAGAGAAGGAAGCCCCTGATCACTGACAGGAATGAAGAGGCAGACATCACTACAGGTCCTACAGACACAGAGATTACACATTGTGATGACTTTGTGCAAATACATTGGAAAGGTTAAATGAAATGGACAATGGTCTAGAAAAACACAACTTTTAGAAGTTTTTCTACGAAGAAACAAACAACCCTAGTTGTCTGATACCTATAAAATTGACATGTGATTTAAATCCTTTTCACAAAGAGAGTTCTAGGCCCATGTGGCTTCACTGGTGATATTTTCTAAACATTTCAGGAAGAAATAATACCAGTCTTCCACAAACCCTCCCAGGAATAAAGAGGGACTACTTCTCAATTCATTTAACCCCCAAAAGGACATTACAAGGCATAACACTGCTCATAAACATATATGCAAAAACTATAAAGAAAAATACCAGAAAATGGATTCCATTAACAAGGGTAATATATTATGACCACACTGAATTTATTTCAGAAATGTAAGGTTGGTGTAATATTTAAAAATTAACAAAATAGGGAGTTCCCGTCGTGGCGCAGTGGTTAACGAATCCGACGAGGAACCATGAGGTTGCGGGTTCGGTTCCTGCCCTTGCTCATTGGGGTAACGATCCAGCGTTGCTGTGAGCTGTGGTGTAGGTCACAGACGTGGCTCGGATCCCGCCTTGCTGTGGCTCTGGCGTAGGCTGGTGGCTACAGCTCCGATTTGACCCCTAGCCTGGGAACCTCCATATGCTGCGGGAGCGGCCCAAGAAATAGCAAAAAGACAAAAAAATTAACAAAATAGGAGTTCCCATCATGGCTCAGCAGAAATGAACCCAACTAGTATCCTTGAGGACGCAGGTTTGATCCCTGGCCTCGCTCGGTGGGTTAAGGATCCGGCATTGCTGTGAGCTGTGGTGTAGGTTGCAGACACAGCTGGGATCCCATGTTGCCATGGCTCTGGCGTAGGCCAGCAGCTATATCTCCAATTTGACTGCTAGCCTGGGAACTTCCATAGGCCGTGGGTGTGTCCCTAAAAAGCAAATTTTTTTAAAAAATTAACGAAATAAAGGAAAAAACAAATGACCACCTTTCTAAGTGCTGAAAAAGCATTTGGTAAAATTTAATGCGTGTTTATGATAAAAACTCCTAACAAACTAAGGCTGTGTCTAAACCTATAGTAAAAGCATACTAGTGAAATATTGAAAGCTTTGCCCTGAGTTTGGAACTGAAACATGATGTCCACTTCTATTCAGTATTACACTGGCTGTCCTAGGAAAGCAGTCAAGCAAGGAAAATAAATACAAAGCTATGGATTGGAAAGGAAGAATTAAAACTGACATTATTCACAGACGACACGATTCTAAATGGAGAAAACCCAGGAGTATCTATAGATAAATTATTAGAATTGATAAATGAATTTGGCAAGGTCACTGAATATAAGATTAATGATTAAAAGTCAATTATTCTTCCATAATCTAGGAAAGGACAAAATCTGAAAAGCTTATGCCTTTTAAAATAGCCTCAAAGAGAGAGGATTAAGATGGCGGAATAGAAGACTGGAGCTCAACTTCTCTCCTAAAAACAACAAAATTCACAACTAAAGGCTAAGCAATCTCCACCCAAATGGACCAGAAACCTTAAAAAAGATACCCTACTCCAGAAGAAAAAGAGGAGGCCACATCCACAGGTAGGAGGGGTGATTTTGTGATATAAACAACCCCATACCTCCTGTGTGGGAAGCTCCACAGACTGAAAACTAACTGGCTCACAGAGACTCACCTACAGTAATGAGAGTTCTGAGCCCCACATCAAACCCTCATGTGCGGGGATCCGGCCCTGGGAGAAAGAGCCCCTGGAGCATCTGGCACTGAAGGCCCATGGGGCTTGTGCGCAGGAGCTCCACGGGACTGGGGGAAACGGAGACCCCATTCTTAAAAGGTGCACACGGACTGTCACGTGCACTGGGTCCCAGGGCAGAGCGAGGTCTCCAAGGGAACCTGGGTCAAACCTGACTGCAGTTCTTGGAGGACATCCTGGGAAAAGAGGGGTGAATGTGGCTTGTTGTGAGGGCAGGACATTGAAAGCAAAGCTCTCGGAAATATTCAGCAGCTGCCTGTCTCTGGAGGTGGCCCTTTTGGGGAAATCTGGCCCCACCCATCAGTCAGTGCTGAGAAGCCCCAGGGCAAACAACAACCCAGGTGGGATCACAGCCCCACCCCTCAGTAAACAGGCTCCCTAAAGACCCCTCAGGCACACAGCAGCCCCTAATCCCATCCTGAGACTAAGCCCCACCCACCAGAGGGGTTAGAATCGGCTCCTCCTGCCAAGGGCAGGCATCAATCCCTCCCATCAGGAAGCCTACAGCAAGCCCCCATACAGACTTCAGCCACAAGGGGGGCAGACACCAGAAGTAAGAGAGGCTACAACTCTATTATCTGGAAAAAGGTCACCACACTAAAAACCTATAAAAATGAAAAGACAGAGAGAACTATAACTCAGATGAGGGAGAAACGAAAAACCCCAGAAAATAAGCTAAGTGATGAGGAGATTCTCAGCCTCCAGGAAAAAGACCTTAGACTGTTGATGCTGAAGATGATGCAAGACATTGGAAATAAACTGGAGGCAAAGATGGATAACTTACAGGAAACACTGACCAAAGAGATACAAGATATAAAACTCAAACAAGAAGAGATGCAAAATACAATAACTAGAAGTAATTCACTAGAAGCAGCTAACAGCAGAAAACAGGAGGCAGAAGAACGAATAAGCGAGGTGGAGGACAGATTAGTGGAAATTACGGATGCAGAACAGAACAGAGAAAAAAGTTTGAAAACAAATGAAGAGAGTCTCAGAGAACTCTGGGACAACGTTAAACGCACCAACATCCATATTATAGGGGTGCCAGAAGGAGAAGAGAGAGAGAAGGGGACAGAAAAAATATTCCAAGAAATAATAGCTGAAAACTTGCCTAACATGGGAAAGGAACCACTCACTCAAATCCAGGAAGCACAACGAGTACCATATAAAATACACCCAAGGAGGAATACACCGAGACACATATTAATCAAACTAACCAAACTTAAAGACAAAGAGAAAATCTTGAAAGCAGCTAGGGGAAAGAAACAAGTAACATACAAGGGAACCCCAATAAGGTTATCGGCAGATTTTTCAGCAGAAACTCTGCAGGCCAGAAGGGAGTGGCATGATATACTTCACGTGGTGAAAGGAAAAAACCTCCAACCAAGATGACTCTACCAGGCAAGGCTCTCATCCAGATTTGAAGGAGAAATCAAAACCTTCTCAGATAAGCAAAAGCTGAGAGAATTCAGCAACACTAAACCAGCCTCACAACAAATACTAAAGGAACTTCTCTAGGCAGAAAAGAAAAGACAGCAACAGGAAACAAAAATTCCACACATGACAAGGCTCACCAGTAAAGGTATCTATACAGTAAAGATACGAAATCATCCATGCACAATTACACCACAAAATCAGAAATCATGAGAAGAGGTGGGTACAAATGCAGGACACTGGAGATGAACTTGCAATTAAGAGAACAACAACTTAAAACAATCTCATATACATATAGATTCTCATATCAAAACTTCAGAATAACTGCAAACCAAAAATCTACAATTGATACACAAACAAGGAATCTCTGGGGAAGAAATATATCTCATAGTAAATAAGTGCGTAATCCACCATGAAGGGGGTCATCTGACATCTTTCTTGGAATGCTGAAGTCTTCTTAGATCGGATTCTGATTTCCTCTCCATCAAAGAATGTATGATAATTATAATTAAATAATGCCACTGTACAACTAAATAATACAGTTCTACAAGTGTATTATTAATAACCATTTCTCTCCATGGTACAATGTAAAGTCTATAATGTCTTGTTTATCACATCACCTAGAATGGTGTAATGCCTATAGTGAAGAATCAATGAGATGGAACAAATTGTGAGGACATATTTATATAGTTACACTGTTTTTTAACCAATTTATGCATTTTATATTTTACTTATTTTCAGAGGGTGTATTATTTTTGCTATTCTTACCAGTTAAGTTATCCAAATATATAAATAAGTCTTACAAAGGAATCCAAAAAAAGACAAATAACCCCCCCCCCAATCTGCATAAGCTGTTCCCCCAAAGAGGCTCTCAAAGGGCCTGTATGAGATGAATGGATAAAGAAGATGTGGTACATACATGCACTGGAATACTACTCAGTCATAAAAAAGAACAAAATCATGCTACTTGCAGCAACATGGATGCAACTAGAGATTCTCATATTAAATCAGAAAAAGGAAGAAAAATACCTTATGATATCACTTATGTGTGGAATCTAAACTACGGCACAAATGCCTCTACCTGCAGAACAGAAAGACTCATAGAGACAGAGAACAGACTTGTGGTTGCCAAGGGGGAAGGGTAGGGATTGGAAGGGACTGGGAGTTTGGGGTTAGTAGATGCAAACTATTACATTTAGGATGGACAGGCAGCGAGGGCCTGCTGTACAGCCCAGGGACCTGCGTCCAATCTCTTGGGACCGAACACGATGGGGGATGTGACATGAGAGAAAGATTGTAGGAGTTCCCGCCGTGGCTCAGTGGTGAACGAACCCGACTAGGATCCATGAGGATGCGAGTTTGATCCCTGGGCTCACTCAGTGGTTAAGAATCCAGCGTTGCTGTGAGCTGTGGTATAAGTCGCAGATGCGGCTCAGATCTGGCATTGCTATGGCTGTGGTGTAGGTCGGCAGCTATAGCTCTGATTTGACTCCTACCCTAGCCTGGGAACTTCCATATGCCACTGGTGTGGCCCTAAAAAGCAAAAGCAAAAAAAAAAAAAAAAAAAAAGAAAGAAAGCAAAAAAACAAAAAGAATGGGAGTTTCCATCGTGGTGCAGCAAAAACGAATCTGACTAGGAACCATGAGGTTGCGGGTTTGATCCCTGGCCTTGTTCAGTGGGTTAAGGATCCAGCATTGCTGTGAGCTGGGGTGTAGGTTGCAGATGAGGCTTGGATCTGGCATTGCTGTGGCTGTGGTGCAGGCCAGCAGCAGCAGCTCCGACTCGACCCCTAGCCTGGGAACCTCCATATGCTGCAAGTGCAGCCCTAAAAAGCAAAAAACAAAAAACAAACAAAAAAAAAACAAAAAAAGAAGAAAGAAGGGAAAAGAATGTATACATGTAAGGCTGGGTCACCATGCTGTACAGCAGAAATTGACATAACACTGTAGCTCAACTATAATAAAAAATTTTAAAAAGTGGCCTGTATGCCTGTGAAGTGGTGATCGAATCGGTGGGCCTCAGAGAAATGCCACTTAAAAGAATGAATTCTACCACACTCATCAGCTCAGCTCAAAGCAAAGCAAGGTAAAAAGCCTCCAAACTTCAGGCTTTCGCGGGTCAGGGAGCGGGTGGGGTCACGAGACGCCGAACACCTGCTGACTGGCGTTTGGATCGAACAACCCCTTTGGAAGAGAGTCGGGCAGTAACGGCTAAAGTGAAACATCAGCTGTCACCCTGCAGCTCCGCAACGAGGCAGAGACCCAGTGGAGGGGCATGGGGACCTTCCTTAAAAGGCCAGTTCAAGAGTGTGCATGGCAGCCTCGCCCCAACCTGGAACCAACCCATACCCATCTGCAGGAGAACCGCGGTGTGAGTGTCCACACGGCGGAATTCTCTAGAGCAATGAGACGGCCCTCCCTTCGACAGCGAAGACGAGTCTCTCAGACACGATGCGGAACAGAAGCCAAACTCGCCTGAATTCAAGAACAGGCGGACTGAATCCACAGTGAAGGACGAGGAGCCAAGGGACGCGCCGCGCCCCACGGGCGCTTCCGGGGAGCTGAGCGCAGTCTCGGCTTAATCTGGATGGTCCTTAGCAGATGCAGCCACTCTGTAAAAATGCACCGAATCACGAACTTGTGGTCTGTGCACTTTCTTATTATTATACTTTCGGGCCACAGCCCGCAGCGGCTTGATGTGGGACCTTAGTTCCCAGACCAGGGGTTGAACTTGGGCTGCCGTGGTGAAATTGCCGAATGCTCACCATCAGACCACCAGGGAACTGCCTGTGGTTTGGGCACTTTATAAATGTCTGCTTTACTTCAATAAAAATGTTTCCTCCAAGATAAAAAACCTGCATAAGGGGATAGGAGGTTCTCGGGGCAGAAACGAGTGCAGGAACTGCTGGCGCGAGTTAAGTGTTGCTTCTTGAGCCTCATAAGGCTTCTGAAGACATCCTCTCCCGGCACCTCCCCCATAACCCTGCTAGGATCCCCATTTTACAGATGCGGAGACGGAGCTCAGAGATGCGAGTGAACCTGTCTGAGGTCACACAGCTGGCTGGCGAATGGCAAAGCAGGATTTGCTCTCAAAATACCATGTTGCTTCAGAGAACTGAGCCTCAGGCACCTATGAACTTAAGCACTGATGGCCTATGAGGCACCTATGGGGTGCGCAGTCCTGAATGTTCCAGAAGATAGGTGGGAAAGGTGGAGAGCAGGGAGCTTCGAGGCAGTGTGGGGAGAGAAGGTGACACTATGGCACCTGGCAGGTCATGAGCTTGGGCCAAGGTCACCAGAGAAAGGGGGAGAGGCACCAGGGTTAGGTGTCAGGGAAGGCTCTGGAAGGAGACGGGGGCTGGGTGCCCGCTGACTGGGGCCCAGAGGAAGGGGGCTCTGTGTGAAGAATAAGCAGGAGCGTGGCCCCTGGATGCAAGTAAGGAGAGCCGTCCCCCTCCCCACCGTGGGGGAGAGCCGAGCCCTCCGCTCCCCAGGCCTTGCTTCCCAGGGCGCCTATGTCAACAGTCAATCCTGATGCAGACCCCACCTGCCACAGGTATAGAAACAGCTGTGTTACCACAGCTGCTCTGGGCTTGAGGACCAGCTGGTTTTGTCATATGCGGCCTGCACCCCAAGCCAGATACTGGTTTCCACCCCGAGGAGAAAATCTCCAGGTAACACGCGAGTGATTTTCCCAGAATGCAGTGTGTCCTCTGCAGGGATGGAGGAATCACACCTGAAACAGCCCAGTGGCCACGTGTGCTGCCTAAAACACAGATGACACTACGTATCTTTGTAGAGAATGAGGTGGACGTGTTGCTCTTTCATTCACTCACTCACTTCCTGGAATTCCTGCCTTTAGCATCTGTCTAGAGAGGTAAATTCATGACTAACATAGATGAAATCCATCCCCAGTGCCCAGAACGGTGCTGGGAACATAGGAAGTGCTCAAAGCACCACCTGCTGAATGAATGAGCAAACTTCCATTTATTCAATACCAACTACCGGACAGGCACTGATGTGCTTTATACCCTGGCCAGGGCTGTTGTGGTCATCCTTGGGCGAATCGCATCTCCATTGGACAGAGGAGCAAACAGAGGCATAGAGAGGTGAAGTAACTTGGCCAAGGTCAGGGTTTCAACTGCAAAGCCAGGGCGGCAGGTGCTGAGGCCCCCAGGATGCTGCTGCCTTGGCTGGGTGACCGGGAGGTGCAGGCGTCCTCTTTGCTGCCAGGTTGTGGCTCACTCTGCTGAGCTGGATTCTGGCACCTTTGGGGACCTCGGATTTTCACCTTCTAGGTGTTGCAGCCAACTCCCAAATAAGCCATCAGAATCCATCAGAGGCTGTCGCCGGTGGCGACTCCTGTTTAAAACAGTCGTGGTTCAGGAAGAAGACATATCCTGCTCATCCGGGAAGCCTGTGCCCAGGTGTTCACAGGACACACACACCACCCTGAAGAAAGCAGGCATAGCCCTTGACATTCAAGAAGAACCAGTTTCCGCTGGCAAACACGGTGCCTAGAATCCCGTCTGTCCACTTTCTGGTGCCCTGGCGAGGCCCCCAGCTACATCGTTTCCTAAGGAGCAGAGACCAACTGCCAGCTAGACAGACTCCAGCGTGTCTACACAGCCCCTAGTGGCCAGCCAGGTAACCGCCACCTGTGCCCCCCTCTGGGGAAGGGCGGGGTGGGGGGGTGGAGAGGGAGGGGTTGGGGGGGGGGCGGACAAGAAGCAAGGCCAAAGTTTATTTCAAGTCTTGGAGCTCCTGACATTCAATCGTCCAGCTAATCAATAAGCCACTCCCCACTTATTGCTTAACCTCAAAAAGCTGATCGAACCCAAGCAGAGAGGGCTTCCGTGACCACTGTCAAAGCAAGACGGGGGAAGGAAAGAAAACAAACCCATCCTTAAAAAAATATTCTGGGTGAACCTTAAACTTTATTCAACCTTAAAAGAAGCTAAAACATCTAATAAATTGATACAGTTTATAGAAACCAGATAGATGATTAAATTTGGAAAATGTTTACTATGTTTCAAGAACTCAAATCCACCAGTTCATCTACTGGGTAAATGTTTATCTAAAAGTTCAGGGGGGAAGTTAAACAGTTGAAAGAAAATGGAATTAGGCCTTAATATTTTGTTTTACTTTGAGGACAGATGGAAGACAAAAAGAATATCTCATAAAACGGAAAGTTTCTATTTTCACCAAAATATTTGGAAAAGTTATTTTATTTTTAATTCGGATACCTAGAGTCCATGTAACTTTTGCAAGGGAGGTTTCAACAGAATCCTGGGAGCTGGTGCATATCTGGAAACTGGCTTTGGTTATTATTTAAAACATTCATTCCACAAAGATACAATTTGTTTCAAAAAGTGTCAAACCAGCCAGAAACTGCCTGCAAACGCTGTGCTTGTAAAATCCTAGTAACTCCAGGGGAAATTCCGTTCTCCCTTCCTTTCATTTGACTGTATCTCAGGTTAAAAAAAAAAAAAAAAAGTCATCCTGGATCTTCACACCGAGAGGATGGCTCGACTAGACGCCGAGTTCTTCTTTTCTGAGTTTTCCCCCTGGTTCTTTCATTTATGATGATAACTGCTTAGGCAAGCATCAAAATCATTTTAAGGAAAATCAAGGGAATATGGCGAAGCACAAGAAAAAGCCCTTACAATTCAAACCCTTGGACCGAAAATGCCGGCTTTTCTCTTTGTTCTCAGTCAGAGAGGAAGGTTTTCAGAGACCCAGAGGTAAACAAGTTATTCGGAACAAAAAGCCCTTCTTTGGTCTTTCTCTCTCCCCTCTCCCCTCAAGGGCAGAGAAAGAATGCTTTAGTCTATTTTTCTGTCTTCAGACGGGATCAAGCCTCCGTCTCACACATGGAAGCTTTCTCCTTCCCTCTGATCGTGTATCTTTAATGCCTTTCACGCTATAGGGGTCATTAGTGTTATTTTCCCGTAGATTTTCGTTTGTCTGTTTTTAGAATCGTTTCGGATTTACGGAAAAATTGAGGCGAGGAATTCCTGCTGTGGTGCAGTGGGTTGAGAATCCCACTGGAGTGGCCTGGGTTGCGGTGGAGGGGAGGGTTTGATTCCCAGCCCGATGCAGGGGGTTAAGGATCCACTGTTGCCACAGTTGTGGTGGAGGCTGCAACTTCAGCTTGGATTCAGTCCCTGGCATGGGAACATGCGTGTGCCACAGGTATAGAAAGAAATTAATTGAGGCGCGAGTACAGAGCATGCCCATATGCCCAGCACTGCTGTCTCTATTTACCAACAACCTACACTAGGATGGCCAAGTGGAGGGCAATCAATTCTTCGGATCTAAAATAACCTCATTCTTCAGAGTTCCCTCGTGGCGCAGTGGAAACGAATCCGACTAGCATCCATGAGGTTGCAGGTTCGATCCCTGGCCTTGCTCCATGGGTTAAGGATCCGGCGTTGCCGTGAGCTGTGGTGTAGGTTGCAGATGCGGCTCGGATTCCGTGTTGCTGTGGCTCTGGTGTAGGCCGGTGGCTACGGCTCCGATGAGAGCCCTAGCCTGGGAATCTCCACATGCCTTGGGGGCAGCCCTAAAAGGACAAAAGACAAAAATAATAATAATAATAATAATAATAATAATCACCTCATTCTTCAGATTTGCTTTCTTTCTACATGAACAGCTGGTTTCAGAAATTCTGCTTCCTGAGCCCATGTGGGATGAACCCTCACTTACAAAAAAAAGGAAGAGTCAGTTCTAAAGTATTAGATTATTTTGGTTTATCTTTTTTCTATTTTGGACAAAATTAATAGCGAATACTTTCAAACACATGGCGAAGTTGCAAGGATGACAGAAGGAACCCCTGCGTGCCTTCTGCGGGGGCTGACGCGTCATTTCTGTCCGCCCCGTTTGCTCTGCGGTCCTCCCTTTACCCACTGCCGTTCTACCCCCATTTCTGTCTATATCCACAGAGTGCTTCTTTCCTGAACCTCCTGGAAGTAAGGTGGAGAGGAAATACTTCCGTGTGTGTTTCCTAAGAACAAAGGCATTTTCTCACACACCTGCAGTATCAGGATAAAAATCAGGACATTTGACGTGGATACAGCGTTAGCGAATCCACAGTGGATATTCACATTTTGTCACTGTTTCAAAACCATCTTGAAGAGCCCCTCCCCCAGCCCCCGCCAATCCAGAATTTGATCTGAGACCACGTCATTGCCACATCTCCGTTGTCTATTTTGATCTGGTAGCGTTGGCCAGCTTTTCTTTGTCATTCTGGATCTTCACAGGTTTTAAGAATATGGGCCGGTTGCATTTTTTTCCCTTGTCATGGATAAGAAATTTGTGGGGAGGTATCTTACGACCACATACACGCTCTGCTCCTCATCAAACATGCACGGTCGACGGTGGCTTTAGCTACTTCTGTATTTACAGCTTGGGGGTCAATTGCAAGGGAGACCTTCCTTTTCTCTCTCTCCCCCTTTCTCTTTATCCAAAGAATTATAATCTGTCGCTACATTATTTACGTTGAGGCTCCGATTTTTGTGTGTTTGGCCAGTGCGAGTCCCTTCAAGTCGTCTCTTTTGTCAGCAACATACAATTGGGTCTTGTTTTTGGATCCAAATTGTTAGTCTCTGCCTCTTGAGGGGAGTGTGTACATCATTTATGTTTAATGTAATTATCAATAAAGTGTGATATAAATCTACTACCTTGTTATATAATATATAAATAATATTCTTTGGAATTGAGCCTTTTTTATTATTCCATTTTTCTCCACGATGGGATTACTAGTTATATCATTTAGCTTTATTTTATTTTTTAAGTGGTTGCTCTTAGGCTTGCAGTATTAAATTAGAATATGCATGCCTACCTTCAAATAACATTTTACCACTTCACCTACAGTTTAAGGGCCCTTCAATAACATATTTCCATTTCTCCCTCTCATCCTTCGTGTTAATGTTTTCACACATTTTACTCCTATATGTATTACAAACTGAATAATACGTTATTACTATTTTGCTATGACATGTTATCTTTTTTTTTGTCTTTTGTCTTTTTTTTTAGAGCCGCACCCATGGCATATGGAGGTTCCCAGGCTACAGGTCTAATCGGGAACCAGATCCGAGCCATGTCTGTGACCTACGCCACAGCTCACGGCAGCACTGGATCCTCAACCCACGGAGCGAGGCCAGGGATCAAACCCGCAACCTCATGGTTCCTGGTCGGATTCGTTAACCACTGCGCCACGACGGGAACTCCAACATCAGTTATCTTTTAATGAGATACAAATGAGAAAATTTTTTGTTAATCTACACATTTGCTATCATTTGTTAATTATGCTGCCTTTTATCCCTGCATCCAGATCTAAGCTTCACTTGTTACTATCTTCCTTTTGCCTGAACTACTTCCTTTACCATTTTTTTGTGGTTCAGTTCTTCTGGTGATGATTCTCTCAGCTTTTGCTTTTCTGAAAAAAGTCTTTATTTCGGCTTTAATTTGAAAGACGCTTTGCTAGGCATCAGTTGTAGCCTGGCAATTTCTTTCTTTCAACACTTGAAAGATGGTGCCCCCCTGTCTTCGGACCAGCATATGTTTTGATGAGAATTCTGCTAATTCTTAACTTCGTTCTTCTTTACATACATGTCCTTTTTCTCTGGATGCTTTTAAGCTTTTCTCTCTGTCACCTGTTTTCAGCAATTTGACCATGATATGCCTTCATGTGTTTTATGTTTTTTCTCCTTGTGGTTGGCTAAACTTTTTGAGATCAATGGGCTTGTGGTTTTCATTCATCATGGAAAACTCTTGGTCTTGTTTCTTCAAATATGTTTTTCTGTAAACCGCCCCCCCCCGCCCCATGCCTCCTTGAGTAAAATCTACGCTTATGCTGGACCACTTGACCTTGCCCCACAAGTCACTGAAGTTCCGAGTACTTGGCCCTGGTCTTTCCCCCTCTGTGCTCTACTTTGAAGTTTCTACTGCTACGTCTTCAGCCTCACTGCAATTTTCTTCTTCCGCGTCTTATCTGTCATTCATCCCATTCTGTGTATTTTTAAAATCTAGACATTCTATTGGGATATTTTTTGATATCTTTCATCCTTTTCTTCCTCTGCTAATGACCCCTTCTACTTTCTTGAATACACAGAGCACATTTTTAATTGCTGCTTTCACATTCTTATCCTCCAGTTTCATCATTTGCATCATGTCTGGGTCTTTTCTTGTTGATTGGACTTTTCTCCTGGTCATATTTTCCTGCTCCTTTACTTGCCTGGTAATTTCCATTGGATGCCAGACATTGTGGTTTTATATCACTGGGGGCTGGATTTTGCTGTTTATTCCTTTAATTAGTGTGCGACTCTGTTCTGGCATGCAGAGAGGCTGCTTAGAATCAGTAGAAATCTTTCAAGCTTTGCTCCTATCCTTTGATAGGGCAAGTCCAGAGCAGCCTTGAACCCAGCAAACACCCTGCCATGCGATGACCTATGTATTACGGGACCCCCCTCTGCAGCTGGTGGGAACAGGAGCCACGCCACTACCATTTTCGGGTGGTTCTTTCCCCAGCCTCAAGTGGTTCCCTCTCATGCCCAGGAAGATCGGTACTCCCCAAAGACCCACGGCAGCCCCCCGTTTCTCCCTCTCTCCTCTGCTCCCTCCGTCTCCCTCCCCCCCCGCCCCCGCTCTCTCCTTCTCCCTGTGCTTCCTTTCTGCTCTCTACCTCACCAGTCTTAAATTGCCCTGGCCCCTCTCACTTCTGGTCTTCTTATCCTCAACTCCGTGAGACCACTGGGATGTCGGGGGTCCCCTCCCTGCCCTGCAGCCTCAACACTGCCTCTAGGAAAGAGGACAGGGCCATTATCCTGGGTTCGCTTTGTTTCCTTTTTATGAGGAATCATGTCCCGAGCTGCCTGTCGTCCACCATTTGAAAGCCACTGCTTTACGGATTTTACCTGGCTGTCTGGTTGCTTAAGGCAGGGGGTGGGGGCTGATAAGCCTTTTCCCAGTCACCCCACTGTGGTCAGCACCGCGGGTCCTGTCCTGCGTCTTTTTAATGCTCTGCTCACCTTAGAGGACATCCTTGCCCCTCTGTCTCCTTGCGTGCGTTCCTCGTCCCAGCCCTGGAATCCTCTCTCTCTGAGAAGCCCTGGTGCCTTTTAGTGGAGAATGGTATTTAGAAGATCTAGGGAACCAGGTGTGCTCATTGTTTCTGGTTGGTTTGGACATTTTTAAAAAATAGAAATGAAACAGCTCTGCAGGGAAATGACCAGGATCCTCGGGGGTGGGGGTGGGCTTCCACGGTCCTGTTTCGTGAAATGAACATGAAACAATGCAGAGTACAACGATGCCTTCTGCTTTCTCCACTGATGGAGCAGGAATAACAGCAGAACGGCTCTTCCAATAAATCTGCCCTGAGAACGCCTGTACGCCAGGCTCTGTTCTAGACACCAGGGATAGACCAGCGACCAAAACCAGACCAAGATCCCTTACTTCGATGGCACTTGCACATATAACCATGGCTGTTGTGTTGCTATTGTAGTGTCTTGCATGGACACTTTTTTTTTTTTTTTTTACGGCCACACCTGGGGCATATGGAAGCTCCCAGGCTAGGGGTCAAATTGGAGCTGCAGCTGCCAGCCTATGCCCCGGCCACAGCAACACAGGATCCAAGCTGCATGTGACAACACTGGATCCTTAAGCCACTGAGTGAGGCCAGGGATCAACCTGCAGCCTCATGGATACCATGTCAGATTCTCAATCTGCTGAGCCACAGTGGGAACTCCCCAGTGTACACTTTTTTAAATGACAGTAAATGAGTCCATTTCTTCATAGTTCCAACGCCTTCACAAAGCTTGGTCATCTTAACAATCCCTGAAAGGAGTTCCCAGCATGCCTCGGTGGAAACCAATCTGACTAGCATCCATGAGGATGCAGGTTCAATCCCTGGCCTCACTCAGTGGCTTAAGGATCCAGTGTTGCTGTGAGCTGTGGTGCAGGTCACAGACGTGGCTCGGATCTGGTGTTGCAGTGTCTGTGGTGTAGGTCAGTGGCTACAGCTCCGCTGCGACTCCTAGCCTGGGAACCTCCATATGCTATGGGTTCAGCCTTAAAAAGATTAAAAAAAAAAAAATCACCGAAAGGTCTATGCACTGGATCACTTAGATGTGTGAGATGTGTGTTTTGCTGAGTGTGTGTGCATTTGAGTGTCAAATTTCAATATTATATTTGTACACATCCTCCTGAAAAAAAAACCAACGACTTACACCCAGATGTTAAACATTGAGTGAAAAGAGCAAACACTGTCGTGAGGGGCAAAGCTTTGCTTTGTTAGGAGGGTCAAGGTTCCTTTAAAGTGTTCATTTTCTTGCACTGTCATGTTTGCCACTGCAGCATGGCACACACAAAAATTCACAGTTTTTACGGAGAAACTGAAGGGTGACGTGAAAGCAAATGGTGCTTGCGATTTAAGAGGTCGGCATCCTGTCCTCCCAAATGCCACACATGGGACTGGGTGGTCTAAGCGTCAGGCTCCGCAGGCTCTCCAGCGGATTGAAAGCCCACCTACTTCAGAGCTGGAGGCCATGCTTGCACCCCCTGCACGGGTCCCCACCAAGCGCCTGGGACGTGTCCGCTGACACAGCCCCCACTGCCCTAGGATGCTCAGGAGCGCGTTCTCTGTTCAGTTCAACATGAGCCGACTGCTCCTTTGTCTTTGCTTTTTTCTTTTTAGAGCTGCACCTGCAGCATATGGAGGTTCCTGGGCCGGGGCTGAATTAGAGCTATAGCTGCCGACCTACCACACAGCCACAGCCACGCGGGATCCTTAACCCACTGAGCAGGACCAGGGACCGAACCTGCATCCTCATGGAAACTAGTCAGGTTCTTAACCTGCTGAGCCACAAGGGGAACTCTTGCACGTTCTGCTTTCCATAGCCCCATGGAAGGTGGGCAACTGGCTTGCACTTTGGACACCTTCCTTCGGTCCCTTGCAAGGCAGCCCTGTCCCCTCCACTGGCCGGACCTCGGGGGACCTGGTTCTGAATCCTCTCACTTCCGGCTGCATCCAGTGGCTTAATCCTCCTTCCCACTCGCCTTTTCTTTTGCAGCAAAGGACGCCTCCCTGCTTTCTCCTGGGGTTGGAACCCAAGACTCTGCCACGGGACCAGCTCACAGCCCTGGACAAGCTTCTCAACCACCTGTGTTTCTCTATCTGCGGATGGGGAGTAACTGCCCACCCCGCCCTCCAGAAAGACCCCAGCAAACACGAGCTCATGGTGCTCCGCTGCCCGGTGGCTGTTGAACTAGGTGCTTTGGGTCTATTTCAAGTCTTCCAACTCCCTTGTGGGGAGTCAAAGGAGAGGCTCAGAGAGGCTGGGTCACTTTCCTGAGGTCCCACAGCCAATGCGAGCCCCTGCTTGTTGGACCCTGAAAGACATGTTCTTCCCCCAGGCCCCCCCCCCCAGGGCCACCCAGCATGGCCCCCTCTCTCCTGCCTGCTTTCTCAATGCAGGTGCCCCAGGGGCAGCCTGGGCACATAGCAGAAGTCTGAGGGCAGAATGCTGACAGCCATTTTCGGTACCCGGTGAAGGCCGGAGCTGCTTATTAGGTAGGATGGGCAGGGCTGAGGGCAATGGACGACAGGGAGGGAGTCTTCCATGCCATTCATTGGCTCTTTCACTTATTCAAAGTGCCAATCACTGCTTTGGATGCTGGGATCAAACAGACCTAAGACGGGGATCCTGGGCTCTGGGAGAGAGAACGCCGTGAGAAGGGGCAGGGGGCTCAATGGTGGCCCCCCAAAACCTGTCCACACCCCACACTCTGACCTGGTTCTATGGCCTACTTTAAAATAAGGGTCTTTGAGGATATAATTAGGGATCTTGAGGGGACAGCATCCTAGATTATCCAACTTAATCTTATGAGGACAGGTGTCCTTATAAATAAGAGACACGCAGAGGATGGACTCAGAAGATGAGGAGAAGGCAGATGGTAACCAAAGCAGAGGCTGGAAGGACGCGGCCACAAGCCCTGGGACCCCTGGAGCCCCAGACGCTGGAAGAGGCAGGATGATATGCTCCCTCAGAGCCTCTGGAGGGAGTGTGGCCCTATGACACCCTGGCTGTGGGCTTCCAGACTCCAGACCCCTGCGACAGTAGCTTCCTGTTGTCTTACGCCCCCTGGGTTCTGGTGGCCCGAGGACACGCACACAACCACCACGATAAGGTGGCAGAGGACTTGCCCCTTGACTGCCCTTCACGTCCTCAGCCCTCAGTGTTCTCTAACCAGGGGCCAGCTGTCAGCCGGCCACGGGGTCTCTGGGAAGTGGGCACGGGTCTGGCGCAGACTCTTGCTCCTGCCCAGTGGCCAGGCAACTCTGCAGGGGGCACAGCCCTTGGCCAGCTGGAAAGCGGGACCCTGCGTTCCCTCTGCACACAGCGTGCTCGGGAACTCACAGGGTGGGGGGAGGGGCTCAGCCCATGGGGTCCGGCCTTGCTCTGGCCATCAGAGTGTCTGAGAGCACCAGGTCCCACAAGCGCCCAACATTAGGCCACAGGGGTACAGAGAGGAAGGTGTGGTCCCTAGATCCTGTTGTCCTGCCCCTTCCTGGTCGGTCTGGGATGTGGCCAGAACAATACATTTGTCAGTTCAGCAAATATTGACCAAGCAGCTGATTCTCTGCGGGGCCTGGGCCACTGCCCACGGCTGGCCTTTTCGGGCTCTGGCTCCACCTCTTTCAATCTATAGCTCATTAGATGCAAGAGCCCCAACGTTGAAAACAAGTGCTTGGGCTGAAACTTGTGCTGTGTGCAGTTCGGAAGGTCTTGGCTTCCTGCTCATGTCCTCGAGTTTGTTTTTCATTCTGATGCATAACCTCTGTCCAGGTCTATCCATGAGAGCAGGGCCCCCGCCACCCTCTTTCCTGTGCAGAGACCACCCAGCTTGTGGCTACAAAGGTAAAAGGAATATGTCAGGGGAGGTGGGCAGAAATCGATGTGTCATTGCGTCCCTTTTCTTTTACGATGAATAATTTATGTTGGTGTTGGGCGCTGCATTGATCGCGGAAGGAGAGTGGCCTCTTCCCGTTGGCACAGCGCTGCCCGAGCTGACCTTGCGGTCTGGGACATTTGCGGTCCCCCCAACCCCCCGAACTCTGATGTCGTAGGCACCAAGGGCTCGTGGAGCTTTCTGGACCCCTCAGCTACAGGAGGAACTTCTCTGCCCTCTGAGCTCCAGGCACCCTGTGCCTACCCTCCACATGGCACCGACACTTTCTACCTTGCATTGGTCGTGAGTTGTCTTATTCTCCAAACCAAACGTGGCCAACTTTTTCTGGAAAGGACCAGACAGTAAATAGTTGAGGCATTGTGGGTCATACAGACAGGACGGGCTGCATAACAGAGGCGGCTCAGTGCAAAACAAAAATGCAGGGCCTCTGTTTCAAAAATGATCAGGACCCTCATGGTGGCAGCGGATGATGACGGTGGTCACGTGGAGCCCCTCGAAGGGCGGGCCCTCAGGTGACTGTGTGGGTCACACGCCATGGACTGGTTCCGTATGTGGTCTCTGTAGCAGTGACTCAACTCTGCCGCTAGGGTGTGGGAGCAGCCAGAGACCATGCATAAATGAATGTGTGTGGCTACATTCCGATAAAACTTTATTTACAAAAACAGGTGGAGGGGCAGATTTGGCCTCTGGATAAGGTTTTGCCAATCCCTGCACCATACAACTCTAAGTTCCTTGTAGGCAGGGGACCTCCCGCCCAAACACTCAACCACCCACCCACCATCCATCCATCATCCATCCATCCTCCATCCATCCATCATCTGTCCATCCTCCATCCATCATCCATCAACCATCCATCCTCCATCCATCCATCATCGGTCCATCATCCATCCATCATCCATCCATCATCCATCCAACCATCCATCCTCCATCCATCAACCATCCATCCTCCATCCATCCATCATCCGTCCATCATCCATCCATCATCCATCCATCCATCATCCATCCAACCATCCATCCATCCATCAACCATCCATCCTCCATCCATCCATTATCCGTCCATCCTCCATCCATCATCCATCAACCATCCATCCTCCATCCATCCAACCATCCATCCTCCATCCACCCAACCATCCATCCTCCATCCATCCTCCATCTGTCCATCATCCATCCATCCTCCATCAACCATCCATCCTCCATCCATCCATCATCGGTCCATCATCCGTCCATCATCCATCCAACCATCCATCCTCCATCCATCAACCATCCATCCTCCATCCATCCATCATCCGTCCATCATCCATCCATCCATCAACCATCCATCCTCCATCCATCCATCATCCGTCCATCCTCCATCCATCATCCATCCAACCATCCATCCTCCATCTGTCCATCATCGGTCCATCATCCGTCCATCATCCATCCAACCATCCATCCTCCATCCATCAACCATCCATCCTCCATCCATCCATCATCCATCCTCCATCCATCCATCCATCATCCATCCATCCATCCATCAACCATCCATCCTCCATCCATCCATCATCCATCAATCATCCATCCTCCATCCATCCATCATCCATCCATCATCCATCCAACCATCCATCCTCCATCCATCAACCATCCATCATCCATCCATCCATCATCCATCCATCATCCATCCTCCATCCAACCATCCATCCTCCACCCATCCAACCATCCATCCGTCCATCATCCATCCATCATCCATCCATCCATCCCACCACCCATCAACCACCCATCCATCAACCACAATCCATCCATCCATCCACGCTGCCATCATTCATCCAACAAAGCAATCCGGACCACCTACTCCAGGCACTACACTAAGTGAGAGTCTACAGAGAGAAGCTGTCCCCTGTCTTAGGGACATCTCAGACTCAAGACACACCATCATCTTGGAGCAACATGGTGTCAGAGACCCATGGTAGTTTGACGGGCACTAAGGAAGGATTTCTTTTCACATTTGCTCAGGTCCTCACAAGTAGGAGAGGAAGGAACGTCACTGAATGAGTGAACAAGAGCCTGTTTTTTTGCGTGTGTGTCTTTTTGCCATTTCTTGGGCCACTCCTGCGGCATATGGAGGTTCCCAGGCTAGGGGTTGAATCGGAGCTGTAGCCACTGGCCTACGCCAGAGCCACAGCAACGCGGGATCTGAGCCGTGTCTGCGACCTACACCACAGCTCATGGCAACGCCCATCGTTAACCCACTGAGCAAGGGCAGGGACCCAACTCGCAACCTCATGGTTCCTAGTCGGATTCGTTAACCACTGCGCCACGACGGGAACTCCTGAAAGCCTGTTTTGATCTAGACTTGGTCTTGGAGGACTTGCTGGAATCCCAGATAAAAGCTGGGTCTGATACCATGTGCACTTTCTATGACTTTGGGCAAATGACTTAACTTTTCCAGGTCTTAGTTTTCTTGTTCGTGCAACGGGGGCAAGCAGCTCCGCTGACCGGGATGAGGGGAGATGGGGCGGAGTAACCCTCACACCCGGTACACATCACCGGAGGCTCCCTCCTTCCCCCGGCCCAGCACTCAGTAGGCGCCCAGGAGAATGTGCTGGGCTGGAGTGTTGGAGATACAGGGAGACGCTGCTAAAGGGACCTGCTCATGTCTGTTCAGGCAGAGAAAAGCCTGGAAGACAGCAGTGTACTGCGAGCTGTGGCCTCCACACGGGGAGACAGTAGCTTATTTCCTCTGTAATATTTTAGTTTCTCTCTCCTTCCTCCATCCTTCTTTCTTGCTTCTTCTTTTTTTTTTTTTTTTTTGTCTTTTGTCTTTTTAGGGAGGTTCCCTAAATATGGAGGTTCCCAAGCTAGGGGTCGAATCAGAGCTGTTGCCACGCCAGGTCCGAGCCGCCTCTGTGACCTACACCAAGTTCATGGCAACACCGGATCCTTAACCCACTGAGCAAGGCCAGGGATGGAACCTGCAACCTCATGGCTCCGCATCGGCTTCATTTCCACCGCGCCACGACGGGAACTGCCATCCCTTCTTTAATTTCTCCTCCTCCCCTCCTTCCTCCCCCTCCCTTATTTCCTTTTCTCTCTTTTTTAAAACAATGAACCTGCATCACTTTCTAATTTGAAAAAACAAAAAACATCACTTTCGTTCCCAATGAACTGAATGGGTTAAAACACATGCCCAAGGATCCTGGAACTTAGCTTTCTATTTCCAGATGAAGGGAAGCTGCAGAGTTTCTGACGCTGTCTCCATAAAAGCACCTGCGACCAGAAACGAGGAGACCGCCGTGGACCTCCCCCTGCCCTGCCTCCACCTGGGAGGGTCTGTGGATGCGACCCTTCAACACGGCCCTGAATCCCCCACCTCTCTCCAGGCCCACCAGCCTCACCCAGGGCACGGCTCCGCCCCGGGCGCATCCACCGCCACCACCCCCTGTCCCCACACATCCTCTGAGCTCCTTACCCACCTGGTTCCTTTTTGCTACTCAGAGTAACTCTTCAAGACACAACCAGAGCGGGTCTCTCTGCTGCCATAAAAGCCACCTTGTCGTTCAGAAGCCCTGACAAAGGGTGTGGGGCTGAGACGGGGAGGCTGCTGGGGGCTGTGAATATGCGAGTTCCCCACCCCTGCCCCCTGGGAACGGGTGGTCTCTGCTCCTCCCCCTTCAGGTTTTGGGGGGAAGGGCCCCCCCATGAATCTGGAGGAGGAGGGGGCAGCCCACCCTCTGAGGCTCCACTTGCAGGCCCCTCCCCCCCAGCAAAGAGGGGGACACTGCTGGGTTCCAGCCGCCCTGGCACAGGAGCCTCTCCACACACCTGTGCAAGGCACACCTGCCCCTCACCTTGGCTCAGCATTTCGGAAACTAGAAAAGAGAAAGGTAAGGGCCGGAGTGGGGGAAGGGACTCACAGGCTCTTGTAAGATAAACACTAAGCCCCAGGCCCCGCCCGGCAAGTTACTAGGGCTTTAATGGGATAGATCTCTCTTTAAAAATGCTTCATTTTATACCCAACAGCTTTTAAAACATCATCTCTGTAGTAAACAGGATTGTTGTTTATTCAGACGTACTTCTACTGAGAGAAACTGGTGGTGTCTTAGATTTTAATTAAATAATATACTTGTTTTTTGGGTTTTTTTTTTTTTTTTTTGCTATTTTTTGAGGGCCGCACCCTCAGGGTATGGAAGCTCCCAGGCTAGGGGTCGAATCAGAGCTGCCGCTGCCAGCCTACACCACAGCCACAGCAATGCCAGATCCAAGCCACATCTGTGACCTATACCGCAGCTCACAGCAATGCCAAATCCTTAACCCACTGAGCGAGGCCAAGGATTGAACCCACATCCTCACAGATCCTAGTTGGGTTCATTAACTGCTGAGCCACAAAGGGAACTCCCTGAAGTAAGCTGTTTTTAAGAAAACGAGGAGTTCCTATCATGCCTCAGTGGTTAATGAATCCGACTAGGAACCATGAGGTTGTGGGTTTGATCCCCGGCCTCCCTCAGTGGGTTGAGGATCCAGTGTTGCCGTCAGCTGTGGTGTAGGTCGCAGACGTGGCTTGGATCTGGTGTTGCCGTGGCCGTGGTGTAGGCCAGGGGCTATAGCTCTGATTGGACCCCTAGCTTGGGAACCTCCATATGTGGCGGATGCAGCCCTAAAAAAAAAAAAAAGAAAAACAAAACCAAAAACACTTCCTACCTTTAACAAAAACCTATGGGTATATTTAACTTAAAGATTTTGTCGTTGTTTGTTGTTTTTGCTTTTTAGGGTCATCTTCGTGGCTTTTGGGGTTCCCAGGCTAGGGGTAGAATCGGAGCTACAACCGCCGGCCTGCACCACAGCCACAGCAACTAGGAATCTGAGCCGCACCTGCGAGCTACACCACAGCTCAGGGCAACGCCAGATCCCTGACCCACTGAGCGAGGCCAGAGATCGAATCCTCATCCCATGGATAGTAGTTGGATTTGTTTCCGCTGTGCCACAATGGGAACTCCTAACTTAACAGTTTTAAATACAAATGAAAAACACAGAGGGAACCATATCCAATTACTTCCTTGTGCTAGAACATGATGGAAGATAATATGAGAAACGGAATGATACAAAGAGTATGATGGGGTCACTTTGCCGTACAGCAGAAATTGACAGAACACTGAAAATGTACTGCACTTTAATTACAAAATTAGAAAAAGGAAAAAGACAGAGATTCAAAACCCAGATGCCTTGAAACAACGCAAATGCCCACATGATATTATACAGAAAGTAGGATTTTCATGGTGTGCTTAGAACGTCGCTTTAAACACGTGCAGAAATGGTGGGCATCCCACCTAAAGTGACCGCTGTTTCATATCCTCCCTCGGATGCGAAGTCCACCTGCATCCTAAGCATCCCTGGACACCGTCCATTCTCAGCAGGTAGGACATCCTGCCCAGATCTGCCTTCATCCTTGTTTCCACGTTATAAGAACGGCCATTGCTCCTGATTCAACTGCAAAGGGTGGGCCTGCTACGTGTGAGGCACGGTCCCCTGTGCGAGAAAACAGCGTCCCCACCTCCCTGCGGCTGACAAGTTAGTGGGGGAGATGGAAATGAGCCACTCACTATACGGTTTGTCTGGAGCCACCAACGAGGGCTGTGGAGCAAAGCAAAGCAGGAAAAACACACAGAAAGTGTCTGCTGGCAGCCATTAGGGGTGTGGCAATCACACGTACAAGTGTCAGGGGACATCCCTCTGAGGAGGGGACCTTGGAGCTACGGCCTGATGAGGACGTGGCATGAACCACATGGATAACCCGAGGAAAGTGTTCCAGGCAGAGGGAGCAGCAAGTGCAAAGGTCCTGAGGTGCACACACAGCAGGCATGTCTGAGGACTGGCGAGGTGGCTACTGCGGCTGGGTGGGGTGGGTGAGGGCAAGGGTTCTGGGCACGAGGTTGGCAACGCGGGCAGGGGTGGACAGGGAAGGTCCCGCAGGCCGTGTGTAGTGGACAGCCTTTGCTTGTCCTGAGAGTCAGGGAGGGCCAGCACCTGCGGCTCAGGAGGGCTCGGCAGCTTGAAGAGATCAGAGCAGAATGCTGATCCACTGCGTGTCTGCTCAGTGCAATCTCCCGATGACAGCACGTCTGTGGAAGCGACCCTAGTCTCTCGAGTGACAGGAGCAGGGACGATATGAACCACCATGCCCACTGCCATCATGGCCACCCCCCCACCATCACCTCGACCTTCACCACCCCCGTCCTCACCCCCCCCCATCATCCCATCGCCCCCATCACAGCAGGCACCAAACACATCCCACACGACAAGAAGACGGAATGCCATGCCATCCTTTACCGACTGGGTGCTCTGCCCCCCGCCACGGTTTGAATGAGACACAAAGCGATGAGGTGACTTTCTCAAGGTCATCCAGCTGATGAGCAGAAGTGCTGGGCGTGGAACTTGGATCTGGGGCCGAAGGTGGGCCCTGAAACACCACGCGGGCCTGTCTGATCTTCTCAACAGCCTCGGATGGGACTCTTTTTTTTTTTCGGCTTTCTCCCTCCAACTTGGACTCTCCAATGCTCTGCCACCGTCATGGGAGCCCAGCATTTCAGCACTGAGCCCTTGCAGCTGTCTGTCCCCTCCCTGCTGCCCTTGGAGTGCCTGCCGTGTGGGTCTTTGGTGGCCCCTGTGTTCTCTGCCTCCGTATATGAATCAAGAGCGCAAGGTGTGGGCCAGGCGGTCCTCTCCAATGGAGATAGTTCTGGCCACGGGCCGCGTCCAGCCCTGATCCAGTGGTCCACCGGGACCACAGTGGACAGACAATGGTATTACAGTGGTTAAGGACTTGGGGCCCTGGGTCCGAAAAGATATTTCTGAATCTGTTTCCTCTTCCGTCAACTGGGAGGAGGGGCCACAAACCCTGACCTCCCAGAGTTGTTGCAAGAATGAAAGCAGATGGTACCTGTGGAGCCCTGGCACAGAGCCAAACGTGGCAGGCATGGGAAATCTGGCCACTGTCTGAGGGACCCCTTGAAGAAAGTTTGTTTTCCATGGGGTGGACACAGCCCCCCATACAAGTGTCCTCTGCCCGCTTCAACTGGCTGCCTCTTGCTGTGGGTACTCCCCATTTTCTCTGAGGAGCCACTAAAGCCCCCTCCGGCCAACATGGTTCAGGGCCTTGGACCGCTCCCCCCGCCCCCCCGCAGGGCTCCAGATATGGCCGTGGGGTCTGCTTCTGGCCCCTCCCAGCTTAGCATCCCCCAGGCCATAATGCGTCATTTATGAACAGTCACAGACCCCACCCAAGTCAGGACAATCAGAGTAACCTTGGATCTCTTGCTGGAGGGCCCAGGAGACAAATGATCTCAGTCCCCTGGAGCTACACAGGGTGGGGGCCTGGTGGTGTGCCTGTCATCTGGTCACCAAGACAGTCCTCCTGTGGGTGGACGCAACCCAGAGAACAGCAGAGCCAAAAGATGGAGAAAGATGGCACTTTGGAGACTTCGAGCCCCTGGATCCAGCTATGCCTGAAGCTGGTTTTCTTTCACTTACAACTCGCACAGTCCTCAACAGCACAGATGAGTTACAGTGACCCACCTGTGCTCTCTCGTCCAGACTCTTGTCTGGTGAACACCCCCAAATTTAAAGCACAAACTAACTGCGGCCCAGTTTTCTTCTTCATCTTCCTCTCAGCAGCCATTTCCTTTCTTTGACGCTCAGCCCACAGATGGCCTGGGGCAGAGACGCACACTCCTATGAAGATTCGGGAAGGAGAGTTCTACATGAATTCATTAACAGAGACTTTATTATTTTAAGCCATCTAGTGATGGCTTAAATATTTGGCATTTCTTAAAATAAACAGATCTTCCCAGATGGGTCGTCTTACAGTCTGGGCATGAGGTTGTGACTCCATAACCAGAAAGAGAAAAGCTGGCTTCCCCAAGCCCTGACATCGGCCGTGACCGGGGTCATCTCAGTGCTGGTCCAAGCCCACCCTGGAGGAAAACAAAGGGACCCTGCCCCCACCCAAAGGGGCCTGGGGCCACTGCACCTTTCTCCTGGGCTTGACCATGAGAAAGCCACACTGTGTACAATGCAGGTGCCCGCGGGCTGGTCAGCTCCTGCGGGCAGGGTGGTCTGTCCTGGTGCATGAACTCAGCACTGCAGGACGGCAGATCTGCGCAGCCTCAGAACAACTTTCCCCCTAATGCCTAACGCAGCTCGAGCATCCCAGGGCTGCTGTTAAAAAAAAAAAAATCACCATAAAACAACACACATTTAATATTTCACAGTTTTGGAAGTCAGAGTCCAAAGGGGGTCTTGCTGGGCTAAAATCAAGGCATCGGCAGGAAGCTCTAGGATAGAATTTGTTTCCTTGTCTCTTCCTGCTTCGAGGCGCTGCCCACATCCTTGGCTCATGGCTTCTCCCTCCATCTTCAGAGCCAACTGCAATCACTGCCACCCCTGCCTCTATCACCCGTGCCCCTGGCTCTGACCCTCCTGCCTCCTTCTGCTGCATTGAAGGACCTGGGATTCCACTGGCACCGCTGTATCATCCAGAATAGCCCAGAGGTCGGCTGATGAGCAGCCGTTGTTCCATATGCAGCCTTAATGAAAGATATTCACAGGTTCTGACGACTAGGACGCGGGCATCTTTGGGAGGCCGCTGGTCTGCCCACCCCACCTACTTAGTGTGAACACATCCAGACGCGGGTAAGGAAGAAATGGAGTTGAAGACTCATGGCCATTCCTGGCGTTCCCTCGTGGTTAAGGATCTGGTGCTGCCACTGCAGTGGCTCAGGTTTGGTCCCTGAGCCGGGAAATTCCGCATGCCATGGGCATGGCCAGAAAAAAAAGAAGACCTCTAGGGCCATTCCTGCACACAAGTTCATTCAATAACTGTTTACTGAGTACCTACTATGGGTCCTAGACGATACAGCAACCAAGGGATCTTTTTTTTTTTTACTGGCCACAGAAGTTCCTGGGCCGAGGATCGAACCTGCACCACAGCAGCCACCCAAGCCGCTAGAGTGACAAGGCTGGATCCTTAACCCACTGAGCCACAAGGGAACTCCAGGGTCTTTTAGTCACAATAAAGAGGCTAAAGCAGAGGATGACACCATCTGAAGACACTGCAGAGGGAAAGGGTGTCTTGTACGGCTCCCCCCCCCCCGCCCCCCGAGACTGTCTGTAGTCCAGTGTCGGAAAAAATCTTGTTTTTCTCTGGAGTTCTGCCTCAAAGTGACCATCAAAGGGCCAGGAAGTGGAGGCGGAGGGAGGGGGACATTTTTTGGCGGAAAAGCAACGTTCTCTCGGCTGAGGGGGGGCGGGGATGAGGACGCACAGCGACACACCTGTTCTTGGTTCTGTCCCTTCACTCTTTCTGACGTCCAGTCTTTGGGGGAACGAGCTCTCATGTGACGGCAGCTCGGTTTTAAAATACCCAGAGCAGCCTCTGGGATCCAGTTCACACGCTCCTGGTTTCCACGTCCGTGCCGCCCGGGGACGGGGACGCAGCGGGACGGGGACAGCATGCAGGGGTCACAGTTTCTAGGGTTCTCACTTCACGTCTCTGGAGCCTCCTGGGCAAGAACTGGCTCTGGGGGCCTCGTGCAGCCACTGGCCGGCACTGGATACATCTCACCGCTGGGATTTCTCAGACGATTAACATGGGAAAACCGAGAGGGTGAGGGGGTCGAGGAGGCGGACACATGAAAAATAATGAGGCTGCTCTAAAAGGACACAGGTTCCGGGGAGAATGTGGACCAAGCCAGTGGTTTATTTAAAAATATACTTTATTTTCCATTCTGTCTCTGTTTAATCTCTCTGATAGAGCTAAAAAAAAAAAAAACCCAAAAAACAAAAAAAAACCCTCCTTATTCTAAAAACTGAAATTTATAGCTTAAAAAAGAAAAAGTGGGGGCTACATATTCACAGCACTGCATAAGGACTCTGCTTCCCGGTACCCAGAGCCCAAGAAACACTTGCTGGATTAATGAGGAAACTGGCACCTGGAATTGACAAGGAAGCAGCAGGTCTCAGGGGACCGCAGCATTTGGCACTTCCGAAAGTTCCATCACCATCCTTGATCTTTTCGCAGGTTTTTTTCATCTCTTCTAGATAATTCCATGGTGCCACGGTGAGGGGAAGGGCTAACCTGGGAATCAGGCAGACGGAGGCTCAAATCCTACTCTCCTTTAGCAGCTGGGTGAGCCTGGGCAAGACGCGTGACTTCCCTGAAAAATAAACACTAATTCTCACGGTGGCTCCTGACATCAGCTGACGCGTGTGTAAAGGAAGCCGTCAGTGCCATACCTGGCTCGAAGCACCTGCTCGGTAAATAGACCAGTAGTAGGTGAATAGCAGTAGGTTCTGAGCAGTATAACGACCTTGCCTGCGAAGGCAGCTTCTGGCTTCTGCGAACCCTCAAGTCTTTTTTTTTTTTTTTTTTTTGCTTTTTAGGGCTGCACTCGCAGCATATGGAAGTTCCTAGGCTAGGAGTCAAATCGCAGTTGGAGCTGCCGGCCTACACCACAGCCACAGCAACACAGGATCCAAGCTGCATCTGGGACCTACACCACAGCTCACCACAGCAACACCAGATCCCCCGCCCACTGAGCAAGGCTAAGGATCAAACCCGCGTCCTCATGGATACCAGTCGGATTCGTTCCCACTGTGTCGCAATGGGAACTCCCTGTTCAAGTCTTTTTTTTTTTTTTAATTATACTATTGAGGTACAGCTGATTTATAATGTCGTGTTACTTTCTGCTTTCCAGCAAAGTGATCCGGTTATGCACATATATATATATAGAGAGAGAGAGAGAGAGAGAATCGTCAAGCCTTTTAACATGCCTCGTTCTGATGTAGGCTAATGACTCCCACTTGGGTATCCCCCCCCCGAGGAGGTGACCAGCACCACTCGGGACCCTCAGCTGGACACTGTCCTCCAGAAGAAGACCAGAGGTACGGAGGGCAGGGAGGGAGCCTGTCTTGGGAAAAAGTTGTCCGAATGAAGAGGTTCCCCACCCCCAGCGCAAGGCTGGGGGGACCCTCATTGAGGAGACCCTTGGGGGGCTCGGTCAAGTCCCTGGGCTTGCGGGGAGGGTGGACCAGAGTCTAAATTGTGTTCCAAAAGGTCTCTGGCAAGAGGTTGGCTGGAGCGTCCTGGGCAGCAGTGACTGCCCCTCACCCCCCGACAGCACGGACAGGAGGCAGCAAGGATGGCGGAGCATGTCCTGTGGACCAGAAGCGGCCCCTGGGAGGGAGATGGCCGGGAATGAAGAGACCCCGCATGTCACCATCAGCTACAGATGCTCAGGGGCTCTGAGTGGGACGTTGTCATTACACCAGGGCCCGCAAGCCCACAAAAGCGTCCTCAAGCGAGTCTGCTTCAGATACAAGCCCCCCTGCCCCTCCTAGAGGGTCTGAGGGCCGGGAGATGGGTGGGCAGAGGGAGGGCGGGCGCCAGGGAAAGGCGAGAAGGTGGGGGCGGGAGATGGGCCCCTCCCTGCTGAGGCCTGGCCTGTGGGGCTTGGGGGGCGGGGGGGAGGAAGACCCGGCTTCCAAGTAGGTCTCCCAGGGGCCTGGACGCTTTAATTATCCTCAGGAGACCAGGCCTCTGTGACTCAACATGGCTGGGAAAGCTTTTCTTATGACAGTGACCAGAAAGTCATGGGGCCTGCCCTAGACTTGCCTGGGGGGCTGGGAAGAAGCGGCCCCAGACACCGGTGGGTGGTCAAAGGCTCCTGGAACCAAACAAATCAGACCTGATTTACAGCGTGTGCCCACGGCCGTGGTGGAAACACCCCCACCGCTGCAGCTCAAGTGTGGTGTCACCGAATGTCGGGAGGAGACACAGTGAGTGGGTGTGAGCGGGTGTGAGCGGGCTCCAGCACACTCAGGTCTAAAGGGACGGGGGGAAGAATCGGGACCCTTCCTGCTGCCTGCTCTGGGCTCCTGCTCATTTAAGGCAATGGTTTCCCTGCTTAATCTTCCACCAGAACACCCCTCCCTGCCTTGCACGCACGTGTGTATGGGGTGGAGGTGGGGGCGGGGCTCTTCCTTCTCTCCCCTGTGCCCCACAGCGCGTGAGAACAGGTGAGCTGTTTGGATCAGGGCTAGATCCCCGTCGCCCAGGCCTGCACAGGTCTGGCTTGGAACAGGCTCTCCATATTTGCGGAATGAATAAATAAATGAATGAATGGGGCACCTCCTCCAAGAAGCCCTCCCAGCCCCCAGGTGAGGAGAGGTCTCCTTGCCACACACCCCGGACTTTATGGCACTTCACGCAACAGCGTCTGACAATTCCCTGGGCTTCAGGTGGGCACGTCCTGCAGGAAGAGAAGCCCCTTCAAGGCCAGTTCCACAGCTGCCTTATTTATGGCCACATCCCCAGCCACGGCTCCCAGCCCAACACTTAGCAGGTCCCCCATAAGTGCTCCAGAACAGATGCCAAATGGATATGGATGTGTGGTGTGAACACAACAGCGGTGGGCTTTGGGGGAGCCCAGGATTCACTGCCCAGTTTTCTGATCACCCGGGGCATCTATCCTATAAGCAGGTTCCCCCCTGCCCCCCGCCGGCCCGTGGCAGTGAACCAGCTGGTCCTTGGGGCATCGGATGGCCCTTGGTTCTTGCTTTGCTTCCACGACCAACCCGGGTGGTCACTCAGATCTCCGCGAGGGGGCAGCCACCCCTCCAAACAGCGCCGGGCACTGGCCAGAGGCGGAGTCTAGACATAGTCGGATGTGCTCCTATCCAGAAGGGACTGGGTCCCCTCCCCAGATTCTTTGGAGAGACAGAGGAGTCCACGGCCCAGCGCCCACGAGGGGCGGCCAGGTGGAACCAGCCAGGTGTCCTTGACTCCATTCTAGGCTGCTTTATGGGGGTGTGTCCTGCGCAGGCATCCAGGAGCCAGGTTTAATTCTCTACTGCTGCCATCCTGAAATTCTTCATACTTTAAAATGTATTTATTTATTTATATTTCCTTTTTTGGCTGCGCTGAGGCTTATGGAATTCCCAGGCCAGGGGCCAGGGATCAGATTCGAGCCGCAGTTGCGACCTAAGCCGCAGCCGCACCAAAGCGAGGTCTTTACCCCATTGTGACAGGCTGGGGATCCAGCCTGCATTCTAGGGCTCCCGAGATGCCGCTGATCTCCTCGCCAGGAGGAGTGGGAAACACTACTGAAATTCTTCATCCTTTTTGAGCAGAACTGGGCCCCACTCATTGTGAAGCTGGTCTTGGTTGTCAGGGTGGGCGTTTCCCGGCGGGGGGGGGGGTAAAGGAGGAGGGGTCTCACTAGCAGGTGTGTTGGGGGGCTACGGCCCTTGGCAAAGGCAGGAACTGGCCAGAGATGTGGCTTTACTGGAAATGGCCTCATTCAAATGGGAAAGTGGCTTAAAAAGCTTAAAAAGAATCTCATGTGGCTTCTAAAGAGTTAGCTTTTAGGCTCCACTGCGTGGGTGTTGGGCCAGCTCCGGGTCCTTCGGGAAAGAAACCGCAAAAGCCACTCGCAGGAAGCACATCCGGTAGATGCTCCACCTTCATCTCTTGGCCTCGCCTCTCTCCCTGCGGCAGGACCAAGACGCACCCTGGCCTTGGCGGGCAAGGGTTTGCGGCCCCGCATCCTTCCAGCAAAACAGACAGTGAACCAAAGAGACAAAAACCCTTGTCCGCAGGGGTTTGCACTCCCGTGGGAAGAAAGACCAGGCGAAGAAATTACGACAGACAGTGGGGTTGGAGCAGGGAGCGTGCTTCGGGGCGGAGGGCGGCCTTTTAGAAAAGCCCTGATGGCCAATGGAACAGGGTGGGGCCCCTGCCTCACAGGCCCCGTCCGCTTCTCCTCTGCCTGCAAAGTCCCGGGCTCGGCCAGCCTGGCCTCGGCCTTCAGCCACTTCAATCTGTCCCCTGACCCGACAGACGGGCAGAAAACCGTGCGGGAAGACAAATGAGGATGCCTTGAAAAAGGCACCCCCCCACCCGCACCCCTGCTCCCCCAGGGGCTTCCAGGCAGGGAAGGCGCAGGGCTGGGCCCTGATGCTGACCTCGTTTTGCTCTCTGGTACCTTTTCCCATCCCCAGCATCTGCGGCCCGCCTCCGTCCTTTCATCAAAATCAAATGACCGAGATGAGGCAGAGAGAGGTGGGCTGGGACCACCTCCCCTTCGATTCCAAATCCAGGGTCAAAGGCACAGATGGCAGTCACCGTTTTCTACCGCTTTTCTCACTCTCGAGAACTGTCTCCTCAGCTTCATCTTATTTCTGCTAAAGTGCCACGTGGGAAAGCTGTGACACCGGGCCACACATCCTCTGAGTCAATATTGTGTGTGTAGATGCTGGGAGGTGACCTCGCGTCAGCCTCCTGCCACCCCCCCCACCCAAGTCCCCTGGAGTATCCAGAAGAGCCCTTCACAGGGTAGGTCCTCACTGTGCCACCAGCTAGCGACTGGGCCAAACGGAGATGGGGAAAAATTCCCGTGACGTTAACTCACTGGGTATCGCACCTGCTTTTCCTCCCTGGCTGGAGGATTGGGAGACGTCAGAAAACAATTACAGCGACAAGAGCCACAAACGGCCAACCCTGGGTCCAAGGGTAAAACGACAAGAAGGCAGAGGACAGGACAGGCAGCCCCAAAACTTTATAAATAAGAGGGGCCTCTCATGAAGCCAGGCCTGCAGAGCCCCACACAAGGCTTACAGGTTGTGACTGGTTCTGCACCTGGGTCCCTCGGCCACCCCCCTCCTCTGGATTCCGGAGCAGCCCTACTCTGCCTCCCTGCCCGGCTGCCCTCTGTCCACACTGTAGCCAAAGCTGGTGCGAGCATCCTTTGTAGAGCGATTTTGGCAAGTGTCCGGGCATAATCTGCTAGAGCCCCACCTGTGCGCACCTTTGACCTGGCAAGTTCCTTCCTGACAGGTGCTCCCATGTGTTCACACAAAAACGCACACAGCACACCCAGAGGCGCTCTGCTCCCAAGAGCCCCCACAGTGGCCTGTCCAAGTGGCATGAAATGAACGCGCCCCATGACACATGGGTTACAAGGACAGGGCTCACAGCACACGCTGAGCCAAAGACTTAGACACGGCAGCATTCGCTGCCCCCCCGTGCTGGTACATGACTCAAAACCAGGCAAAAATCCCTGTGGCGCTGGAAGGCGTGGGAGCAGCTGGGGTGGGGCGGGGGGGGGGACTGGAAGAGGTCAGGAAGAGTCTTTTTTTGTCACAGTCTTTTTCTTTCCGGAGCTAGTTACACGGGTGTGTTCCTTTACAAAAACCCCTTGCGTTGTACTGCTGGGGACGGAACCAGCCCCAAGTTCATGTGCTGAAGCCCTACACCCCAGGGTGACTGGACTTGGAGACAGAGCTTTTAGGGAGGTGACTGAGGTTAAATGAGCTCATTAACCTTAAGGGAGGGGATCCAGTCCGTAGAGACATCAGAGGGACACCAGAGATCTCTCGGCACAAACAGAGGAAAGGCCACGTGAGGACACAGCAAGAGGGCAGCTGTCTGCAAGCCGGGGAGGGAGCTTTCCCCAGAGCCCACTCCTGCTGGACCCTGACCTTGGACTTCAGTCTCCTCAGCGATAAGAAACAGATGCCTACTGTTCAAGCCCCCTGGTCTGCGGTAGTTTGTCATGGCAGCACGAGCTGAGTAACCAGCATAGGCTTCAGATGTGTGCTCTCTCCACGCACGGTACATTCAATTAAAACTTGACTGAAAAAGACAAGTCAGTCCTCGTCCTTTTCTATTTGCTATTCTTCCCCGGCTTCCCATCTAGTCTTAAGATCAACTCCAAATTCATAATGTGATCTTGAAGACAGTCTGATGGAGCACTAGACTCTGAACCCCTGGAGACCAAGGAGAAGACTTCTCCACTGGGGCCATGATGTCCACTGTGAATACAAGGAGGGAAAGGGGGAGAGATGGATGGGATTGGACAATGGATGGGTGGATTGTTTATGGATGGATGGATGGACAAATGGATGGATGGATGGATGGCTGGATGGGTGGGTTGAATGAATGGACGGATGGAATTGTTTGGATGGATGGTTGGTTGGTTGGACGGATGAATGGTTGTTTGGATGGATGGTGAGATGGATGGATGGTGGGATGGACAAATGGATGGACGGATGGAGGGTTGGATAAATGGATGGTTGAATGGTTGAATGAATTGATGGATGGATGGAGTTGGATAGATGATGGTTGGTCAGATGGATGAATGGTTGTTTAGATGGATGGGTGGTTGGATGGATGGTGGGATGGACAAATGGATGGGTGGATGGATGGTTGCATGGATGATTAGTTGGGTGGTTGGATGAATAGATGGATGGAGTTGGATGGATGGATGGTCGCTTGGATGGATGAATGGTTGCTTGGATGGATGGATGATGGGATGGAAAAATGGATGGATGGATAAATTTATGAACAAATGGATGGATGAGTAAATATCAATCTCAAAAAAAATATCTCCAGCAGGCAACAATTCTGTTTACAACTGTGTACGGTAGCCACCCGGCCATCTGCTGAAATTTGGAGGTGCGTGGATGAGTCAGCACTCTGTGCTCTGCTGATTTCTAGGAAGTGATCTAAGAATACATCTCTCAGGCTTTCATCGATGAGGCAAATGGTGGGCCTCTTTAATATACATGTTTTACGTTCCAAAATTTGGAAACACCTAAAAAATACCCCTGTGATATACTGTCTACCCGGGCCTTCCTGCTCTAGGAAAAGGGGAAAAAAATATTTTTTGAAACTAAATGAAGGATATTTTCCCAGCAGAAGAGCAGGGGAAGTGAGAAGAGTCTGGTTCCTGCACCCCGGATTGTGGGCAGCTGGCCCACACTGGGGCAGTGTCTGTCATGGGTCTCAGAAGCCCAGCAGTCACTGGGCTCTATAAGCTGCAGGGTCAGAGGCAGGGGTGGTCAAGGAGTCACTGGGTGTTTCCATGGCTGCATAACTCCTAGGTCACCCCCAGAATCCAGGTCCTCCATCCTCCTCTGTCCCCTCCAGGCCTTTGCATCTGCTGTTCCCTCTGCCTGGAACATACTTCCTGCACCTTTCCACCTGACCAATGCCTACTCATCCTGGAGGTTGGCACTGCCTCCAGGAAGCCCTCCTATAACCCCAACACATTCCATCAGGCCAGAGGGCCTCTTCCCGAAGCTTTCTGACTCCCTGTCCCTTCCATGATCCTGGGAGGATGGAGAGACTCAGGCGAGGACAGAGTTGTCACCAGCCTGGTCAAGGCTACCTGCAGCACCTGCTGGAGGACTCTAGAGAAACCTACAGACCCTAAACCCGCAGGCACCGCAGAGCAATCACGGGAGGTGGGCGGGAAGGAAGAGCAGGAGGGTCCCCCGACGTGTGGCTGAGACCCAAGCTCCCTATTATGGGCTGAACTGTGTCCCCTCAGAACTCCTGCATTGCAATCCTGACCCCCCCAGCACCTCAGAATGCAGCTGTATCTGGGGCTGGCCTTTTAAAGAGATGATGAAGTTAAAACAGGGTCACTGGGGGGTGGGGCCCTGATCCCCCAGGGACTGGGGTCCTTAGAGGCAGAGGAGGTCAGGACACAGACACGCACAGAGGGACGGCCCTGCGAGGACACGGGGGGTGGGCAGACGGCCGTCTACATGCCCAGGAGAGAGGCCGCGGGAGGGACCAGCCCTGCCCACCCCTGGGGCTCAGGTTCTAGCCTCCAGGACCGGGGGACAGTCAGTAGGGCTGTTTAAGCCACTCCATCTGGGGGACTTTGTCAAGGTGGCCCTGATGCCGAAAGCATTTCCCTTTAAGGGGAGAAAGACACGAGATGCAACCCTCCGTAACTTCCGTGACACCTGAGGAAAATCCTAAGGCTCGAGTCTTGGGACAGGACCTGCAGGGCTTATTCCGGGCCTCCTTCTGGAAGGTCTGCGAGCGAGCGGGCGCTTTCCGTTGTTCCGGGGAAAGGAAGATAAAAGCAGGGTTTATGGAGATTGCCTCTCTGCCCTCCTTTCACAGCCAACCCCCTGGAGGGGCGCCCTCTGACCCCCCCCCAACTCCTGGGGGCGCTGGAGCGTGGGGACGGGGGAGGGTAACAGGTGTCCCTCTCTGGGCGTGGCCCCCGTCCCTCCGGGAGCCTCCCCGGAGTTGGTGGATTGTAGCATATCCGTTCTGGCCGAGCTGCGATGCCCTCCGGAGACAGAGCTGCTTGGCTTCCTCGCGTGTGTCCTGAGATGCTCAGAAATCCCTCAGACAAAACCCTCCAAGAAGGCCCTCCCTGCCACTGGGTCCCGGTTTGCTGAGACTCCTGCTGGCCGCTCCCCAGGCCCTTTGTCCCTGGGTCCCCACTTGGCAGGAATTCTGCTGGGTGTTAAGGGAAGGAAGTGATGAGACCTGCCAGGGCCACGTCATTATTCCCAGACGTCTGGGGCGCGCGTGGGAAACGCCGGTGGCGTCTGGACCCAAGAGGCCTGTCTGGGCGCCAGGGGCCCAGGGCTAATCTCCTGTGGAAGGTGGCTCCATCTCGCTGGAGCCTCTGTGGCTGGGCCCTGCTCGTCCCTCAATTCCTTGCCACCTCCTCACTGAGATGTGCGGGACACGGGATGCTGAGTGCTGCATCCTCGTGGGCTTCCTGGAGGCGGTGTCTTGGCTTCCGGGGAGGGGAGGGTGGGAGAGGTTCCCCTATGGACAGTGACCTGACAGCGCCCAGGAGGGCGCCTGGCACAGTCCCCCTTCCTAAGGTCTCCGTGGCCATCACCTGCCACCAAATCTAACTGGGGGAAAGCGGAAGCAGCTTAAAGCTCAAATCAGCAAAGATGAAGGTAACACCATATGCTTCTTCAAAGGACCTAGCGGCTCCCAAACAGGGTGGGAGGGGCCGAAAGACAGACACAAGACCAACGGGACAGGGTGGGGACTCCAGAAATAACCCTCGTGTCGACGGTCAAACAACCTTTCAGCAAGCTCCTCTTCCCCAGAGCGAATGCGATGGGGCAAAGGGTGGTCTCCAACCAATGGGTCGGGAAGCTGGACCTGCACGTGCAAAAGAGCAAACCTGGACCTTACTTCACACACACACACACACACACACACACACACACACACACCCTAACCCAAAGCGGATCAAAGACTGGAACATAGGACTTGAGATTATAATATTCCTAGAAGGGAAATCTTCTGGACATAGGGTTTGGCCATGATTTCTTTCTTCTTCTTCTTTTTTGTTTTTATTTATTTTATTATTATTATTATTTTTTTTGTCTTTTTGCTATTTCTTGGACCGCCCCTGCGGCATATGGAGGTCCCCAGGCTAGGGGTCAAATCGGAGCCATAGCCACCGGCCTACGCCAGAGCCACAGCAACACGGGATCTGAGCCGCGTCTGCAACCTACACCACAGCTCACGGCAACGCCGGATCGTTAATCCACTGAGCAAGCGCAGGGACCGAACCCGCAACCTCATGGTTCCTAGTCGGATTCGTTAACCCCTGCGCCACGACGGGAACTCCTCCTTCTTCTTTTTTAAATCTTTTTTTAAGGCTGCGCCCACGGCATGAGGAAGTTCCCAGACTAGGGGTCCGATCAGAGCTCTAGCTGTGGGCCTACACCACAGCCACAGCGATGCTGGATCTGAGCCGAGTCTGTGACCTACACCACAGCCCATGGAACGCCAGATCCTTAACCCACTGCGCGAGGCCAGGGATGGAACCCACGTCCTCATGGATCCTAGTCGGGTGGTTACCCCTGAGCCATGACGGGAACTCCCGGCAATGGTTTCTCGCACGTAACACCAAAAGCACAAGCTACAAAGGCAAAAATAAACAAGCAGGACTACATTAAACTTAAAACTTCTGTGCAGCCAAGGAAACCATCAGCAGGGTAAAAGGCAACCTACATAAGCAGAGAAAATACTTGCGAATCACGCATCAGACGAGGGGCTCATACCCAGATTACAGAAAGAACTCAACTCCACCACAAAAAGACAAGAAATCTGATTAAAATTGGCAAACTTGGACTTAAACAGACAACTCTTCGTATAAGATATGACAAAGGAGCAACAAGCATATGAAAAGATGCTCAAAGTCACTGATCAATCATCAAGGAAAATGCAAATCAAACAATCACTTCGTACCCATTACAGTGGCTGCTCCCGAAAACCCCAGAAAACAACAAATGTCATTGAGGACGTGGAGCAATTGCAAGTCCTGTTGCTCTAATGCGGGGAATGCAAAATGGTGCAGCCACTCACTACGGAAGACAGTATGGAGGTGCCCCCCCAAATTAAAAATAGAGCTACGAGAGGATCCAGCAGTCCCAAAGCAGTGAAAGCAGTGAAATGCAAAGAGCTATTTGCATGTTCACTGCAGCTTATTCACAAGAGCCGAGAGGCAGGAGCACCCAGGTGTCTGCTGGCGGATGAATGGATAGAGAATCTGTGGTCATTCCACCCGATGGAAGACCAGTCGGTCTTAAAAAGGAAGGACCTGCTTCTTCTCTTTAATGCCCACACCTGCAGCATGTGGAAGTTCCCAGGCCAGGGACTGAATCTGTAGGTTGCCGCTGCAACCTACGCCAAAGACGTGGCAATGCTGGATCCTTTACCACTGCCACCAGGCTGGGGAGTCAGCTCACATCTCTGCAGCGACCTGAGCTGCTGCAGTCGGATTCTTAACCCATTGCACCACGGTGGGAACTCCTCAGAAGGCAGGGAATTCTGACATATGCAACCAATGTGGATGAACCTTGGAGACATCACGCTTCGTGAAATAAACCAGTCACAAGAAGACAAATACTGCCTGACGCCACTTTTATGAAGCATCCAAAGTGGATAAACTCTAAGGAGCAGAGATGGATGGTGGCTGCCTGGGGCTGGGGGGGAAGGGGAAAGGAGAGCTGTCGGATGAGTATGAGTTTCAGTTCTGCAACATGAAAAGTCTGAGAGGTGGGCTCCCCAACAAGGTACATCCAGCAAACATCACGGCGCTGTGCACTTAAAGACAGGTGGGTGGGGAAACGGTGTTTTCTGCAATGATGATAACAGAGCCGAAGGCTCTCCCAAGGAACAGAATTCGTAGAAGGGCTCAGTGCACAGGGCAGAGAGCAGAACTGTGGGGACAGGCAGGCAAGCACGAGGTGTGCTGAGCCAGCCTCTGGGGTGGAGTGTGGACGCCGGCGGTGCCCAACCCGTGCTGTCCCTGGATTTGGCAAGCTTGCGTCAGGGAGCTGGGGCCAGACGAGGGCTGACTGAATAGAGGGGCAGGAAGAAGCCAGGAGGGCCAACGTGCGGTGGGGGGAGGCAGAGGACCAGTTGGCAGCCAGGGCGTGCGCCTCTGTGGGAGAGTTTGGAGTCAGAGCGGCTGCAGACTCCCGGAGCACCTGTGAGGTGCTGGGGTACATGCACAGGTGGGGAGCCCCCCCACCCCCGCAGATAGAGAAGAGATGGCTTGGGGATGGGAGGGCACAGGCAGGAACCAGGGAAGGAAGAACTGAAAATGCCGAGTGTCATTTCCAAAGGGTTCTCTTGCCATGGACGTCATCTTTGGTTTCTTTCTTTCTTTTTCAGTGGCTGCACCTATGGCACAAGCAGGCCCCAGGCTAGGGGTCGAACCGGAGCTTCAGCTCCCGCGCCTACATCCCAGCCACAACTACTCAGGATCCGGTGTTGCCATAGCTGTGGGGTAGGCTGGCAGCTGTAGCTCTGATTTGATCCCTAGCCTGGGAACTTCGATATGCCTCGGGTGTGGCCCTTAAAAAAAACACAAAAAAAGTGGATTTCAGTTAAAAGAGAAACAGTTCCTAATCAGCAACTCCATCCCCAAATTATCGTGGAAATGATTAAAAGGCACTCCTGGACAGACGGATGCTCGCTCTTAACAGGGTGTGGAAAGCCACCTTGCAGTGCTCCCGAAGGGGACGTTCTTTAGAGGCTGAGGCTGTCCCTTCTGTCACTCACAGGAACTTAACATTTTGAAATCTCTGGAGCTGGTCAACTCATTTGATTGGTCCACTCACTTGTAAATTGTGCACAGGAAATAAAGTGGGGGGGGGAGAGTCATGGCTTTATTTATAGAAATCTCATTTTTGCTATTTATCAAAAAAAATAAACACAACCCACCTCACACTAAAAATATGCTTCTGAAGATCAACAATGAGGCCATGTTTGGCTGACTCCACAGAGAAATGGAGATTTCAAACCGTAGGAATTTCTCACAGACGTTCCTAGAATAATCCAGGACAGTGTGCCAAAAGGCATATATATATATTTTTTTTTTCACTGACATTTTAAGCAACATGTCATCTCCTCGACTCTGAAACAGGCAAAGAGAAGCTTCAGGCTCTGATTGATTAGTACAGGCTGTGTGATCTCTGCCACGTTGCTGAACCTCTCTGAACCACGGTTTCATTGTAGAATGAAGATAATGACACCCGCCTTTCAGGGAGACTGGGAGGCATGAACTAGATCCTAAACCCATAATAAAGTTTTGAATATGAGAGAGGCTCGATAACCAGCAGCGACCATCGTAATGCACTCATGGTGAGAATTTGGGGTCACCAATTCTGATTCTGCCAAGTTAAGGGCTGTTCGCGGACGTGCGGGTGAAAGTTGGCTTCACTTGGGACCATATGCTAAGCCTCTCTCAGCAGCCCCGCGAGAGCATGTGCTGGGTTTAAAAGAAACCAGGGAAGTGACACAAAGGACAGCCCTGTTGCTCCATGTTGTACTTGAAAGACAGAACGATGGAGCAGCCCGTAACAGAGGGTGCCACGACACCACGGCAGGTGTCACTCTATCGCGTCCATCTGAGAGGTGGCTGGAGCGCCCCATCTGTAATCAGGACCGTCCCCTTGCTCGCTCTTGTGTCTGGCTTCCGCTGCTCATCACGACCTTGGCGATTCTGCCCCGTGTTAGGAGCAGGGGTGGGCGGTCCCCCCTCCCCAAGGCTGTAGAGGTGGAAGGATCCACGCTGGAGGCCCCTTGGGCACTCCTGGTTCAAGGTCACTGGGAACAGCGCTTGGAGGACCGGTGTCCTGTCTCGGGGTGACCAAGGGCGTGCGTCTCAGTTGAGTCTCACGGGGAGAGGTCTGCAGGGCGTCGACCTTGGTTCAACACCAGGGCCCACCAGCACCCGAGCTTCCAGTATCCAGTCTTCTGAGGCGAGCACCCTGCGGGGGCACCGGGCCGGCCTGCTTGCCCAAGTTTGGCATCGGCGGCGCTTTGTGTCTGAGCTCCTCCGGTGGGTGGGTGATGGCATCAGACGGTGCTTTTGCCTTGCATTTCCCGATGACGAATGAACTTGAGAGCCTGTTTCAGGGGCTGCCCGGGGCCCCTTCTCTTCAAATGCTTGTTAATCACCCGATGTGATTCTGGGGTTCCTGGGAAGCGCACCTCCCTCTCGAGAACGTTGATAAGCTCCCCCCTGCCCGGAGGAGCGCCAGAGTTTCATTTTCTTCGTCTAGGACGAACCCAGACAGAAAAATGAGACTTTGACGGGTGATCGGCAGAAAGAAGGCGTGCCCTTCCCTCCTCTCCCCAGGAGCTCGTGTGAGCAGCTCTGACCCCACTTTGCGAGCCCCCTCCAGCAGGTCACCTGGCTCAGTGAGTCTCAAAGCTTCTCTGATGCAGGGCCCCCCGGGGGTTCTCTGTAAGCGCCTCCTGAGACTCCACTTTGGCCAAGGCGAGGGTCGGGTTACACCTAACCGGAGCCTTTTCGGGACCCAACAATGGGGTCTGTGCTGCCTGGAGGACGCTTGGGGCTCCCTGCCCTCCATCCTCGAGGAGACACTTGGCACTGTTATCAGACACCGCCCAGGGGTTCCCCCAGGACAGCCCTCCCTCAGACCTTCTCCACTTTCACAAAAGGATGGGGACTCAGGCCCCCCTGGTCCCCAGCGAGGCCCAGGGGACAACTAGCAGCAGAAAAGAGCAGCGATACAGGGAACTCATTCATCCAGCACGTGTTTGCTGAGCACCTACTATGCACCCGGCCCTGTGCTGGGTGCTGAGGATTTGGGACACACAAGAGATGCAGTTTTGGACCAAGCTGGCGTTTACATCAGTGCGTTTACACCAGAGAGTACATCAGTCCAACACATCAGACCCACTTACGATTCTCAGACCCTGCCGGGGAGACAGGAGGAAGTAGGAAGCGGGGTGGCCAGCCGTTTGGCAGTGTCTTAAATAGTTAAACACGCTTTTACCCTGTGACCCCGTATTCCAGCTGTAGGTCTTTATTGGGGAAATGAAAACACATCCATAAAAAGCTTTGTTCCTTGCAGCTCCATTCATAAGGGCTTCAAACTGGAAACGACGCCGGCTGTGGTCCATCGACACGATGGCACGTACCCAGCAACAAACCCACTCCTGCCTGGCACGAAACCCTGTGCTGAGCCCCAGAGGCTGGAGGCGGGCAGTTCGCACGCTGTGCTTTCATTTATAGGAAGCTTGGGACATGCAGGATCCATGGTGATGGGGGTGGGGACGGATGGGGGAGAGGTGGGAGGCCACGTTCTGGGGGGTGACAGGGATATGCCAGCTCTCTCTCCCTCTTTTTTTTTTTTTGGCTGCCCCATGGCACATGGAGCTCCCATCCCAGGTCAGGGATCAGATCCTTAACCCACTGTGCCCGGCCAGGGATCAGACCTGTGTCTTGGTGCTGCAAGGATGCTGCTGATCCCATCACGCCACAGCGGGAACTCTGGAACATTCCATATCTTAATGGGGAATAGGTTACACAGGTGCTTGGACTTTTGTGTTCAAATTGATGAACCATGCCCTTGGGATCTGACTTCTTATTTTTATATAAATTGCCCCTCAATTGAAACCGTCTAATCCCTGTGATCAGTGCTGGAAAGGAGAGGGGCCGACATCAAGAGTGGGAGTAACTGGCACCCAGTGCCACGGGAAGAACCAAAATGGTCTCTCGTCAGTCATCCAAGGGCAGGAGACGAAAGGGAGATGCAGAGAGGGCTCCAGGCTGGAGGCTGCTTGAGCAAAGGCCCGGGGGCCGCCATCTGGGGGTGGGCAGGGTGGTGGGACAGCCTGTCCGGAGCCACCCATGGATTTTCATTTCGTGGCTCTGTGACAGGTGTGGTGACCAGCAGGTCTGGCTTCTCGGAGCCCGAGGTGAGCTCTACCTGGGCTCAGTCCTGGCTGCTCTCTGCCCCCACCCCACCCCCGGCTTCCTTCATTTCTTTCTTTCATCTGGATGATTATTCACGCTATTTTCTTATATTTCATCCTCAGGTACATGCGGTTCTCTTTTGGCATGCCCGCGGCATGCAGAAGTTCCTGGGCCAGGGATCGAACCCACGCCATAGCAGTAACCAGAGCCACAGCCCTGACAATGACCACAGCAGTGACAACACTGGATCCTTAACTCACTGAGCCACTGGGAAACTCCCACTTCTTTTTTTCTTTTTCTCATTTTCTTTTAAGGGCTGCACCTATGGCACATGGACGTTCCCAGGCTAGGAGTCGAGTCGGAGCTGCAGCTGCCAGCCTACACCACAGCCACAGCCATGCTGGATCCAAGCCACAGCTTGTAGCAACACCGGATCCTTAACCCATTGAGGGAGACCAGGGATGGAACCCGAATCCTCATGGATACTCGTCGGGTTCTTAACCCGCTGCGCCGCCAGGGAACTCCCAGAGGGTTTTTAAAAAGCTAGAATGTGAACCAGCTTAGGAACCATCCACGTACGCCTGGAGGGGACGGCGGACATACAGGTTCCACTGCAGTGGCTTATCCCCTCCTGCCGCCTGAGAGAAGAGCGAGGAGAGCCGACTTTTCAACTCTGCACCTGCCTCCCAGGGAGGCTGGCTGAGTCGAGGGAGGTGAACCTGCTGTTCCTTGTTCAGGTCTCACGCCCTCAAGCCTCTCGGTGTGTGGGCATCGCTCACCCCCAGGACCCAGAGGAGCTGTGTTTGCGTTCTGCAGACTCACTGCCCTTTAGAGGCACGACCTCATTCACTTGGCATCAGCCGGCGATATGGGGTGGGGGCAGGGTGTCTCTTCTAAGGCGGCAGGAAGCACAAGTGGCTTGGACCTGTCTTAGAGGTTCGTCTCTGGGGTGGCCTCCCAGAGGGACTTTCGAGGCTAATCACCATCCTCATTAGGCCTGGGGGGCGGGGTGAGAAAGCACCGGAAGTGGAGTGAGCAAACAGGAGCTCCAGTCTCTCTCTGCCACCAAACTGCTGTGTGTCTTCAGGATGATCACTCAACCTCTCTGAGCCCCCGTTTCCTCTGTTACCAGGAAAATGAGGGGACTGCACCTGGCTTTCTCATTCTGGGGTCTCTGGAGGGGCTCCAGGGCATTCATTGGCCTCTTTCAGGGTAGAAAAACACCTGTTGCAATGACTATTTAGTAAAATCAATAACATAATTATTTAAAGATTTCCCCTTTGCAATGGAAGTTGGAGAGCCTCTGTGTGTAAACGGGGTGGTCAGTTGAGGTCAAGACTCAATTTATGGCTCAGCCGGACACTTCTAGCAACTCTTGGAGCTGTGGCCAAGCAAGAGTTTTATATTGTTTGAATACTTAGTCACATAGTGTTTAATTTATAACCACAGCAAACTGTCGGTGGTGTGAGGAACACTGATGTTAAAATACAAATTAAGAAAGAGACCCCAAAGGATAAAAAAATTCAGGAAATTCAGCGGAAGATGGTTTCATAAGTTGGTGGCTCTGAGCTAAGACCTGTAAGAAATCTCCAGGACTGCAAACACCAGTGCGAAAAAGAGAAATGAGTCCCTTTACAGAGGCGAAGCCTGACAAGCTCACCCGAGCCAGGTGAGCGGGCCCAGCATCCCCAGGGACACGCTGGGAAATGATGGCGTGCGCCCTGATGGGATGCCACGAGAAGGGTCTTCACCTCTGGGGTCTTCCCCCCAGACCCGCGGCCCCAGTCTCATTAAGACCAAGAAGTTCCAGCTAAGGCACATCCCGCGAAACAACCGTTGTCCTCAAAACAGCCGAGGCCACATCACAGATAAAGAAAGTCATAGCCGAGAGGAGCCCAAGGAGACGTGACAACTAAACAGATGGGATCCCGGGACTGAAAAGGACCTCGGGGAAACGCCAAGGAAATCGGAGTTCCCATCATGGCGCGGCGGAAACGAATCCGACCAGGAACCATGAGGTTTCTGGTTCGACCCCTGGCCTCGCTCCGTGGGTTAAGGATCCGGATTGCTGTGAGATGTGGTGTAGGTCGCAGATGCGGCTCGGATCTGGTGTTGCTGGGGCTCTGGCGTAGGCCGGCAGCAACAGCTCCGATTCGACCCCTAGCCTGGGAACCTCCATATGCCGCAAGTACAGCCCTAAAAAGATCAAAGACAAAAAAAAAAAAAAAAAAAGCCAAGGAGATCTTCATAAAGTGTGGGCAGTAGTTAATAGTAACTATTAATACTGGTTCCTGAATTGTGATAAGGTAAACTGCAGAGGGTAACAACAGGACCGGGAAATGAGCTCTGTAATAATTCTGTAAACCTAAGCACCTTCTAAAAGAAAAAGTTTCTTTAAAGAGGCGGAGTCATGATGGGGACCGATGTCCAGCTGTAACTGCCTGGGCAGGAGCCCCGCTCGCGCCTGCCCTGTGTGCCTGGGGTGGGGAGCCTGGGGCCACGTGAAGAGTGTGAACCCACCCCCGGGTCGTCATGCAGACACAGTCACGAGCACACCAAACCAGCGGCTGCTTTTTAAAACGAACTCTGCAGGAGGAGATGGGAGCTATGGAAGCTATTTTTGATGTGACCAACATAACCCCAAGCCAGTCATTTGGATGGCAATTTTAATTGACATATACATCTTTATAGAGAGAAATTATATATATTATACAAAACACACTATGTAGAGATAGCTGTCTGTATCAGCCTACCCATACGCATCTCTCCATCCATCTGTCCATCATCCATCCATCCATCATCCATCCATCATCCATCCACCCATCCATCCATCATCCATCCATCATCCATCCATCCATCCATCCATCCTCCATCATCCATCCATCATCCATCCACCCATCCATCCATCCATCATCCATCCATCCATCCATCCATCATCCATCCATCATCCATCCATCATCCATCCATCCATCCATCATCCATCATCCATCCATCCATCATCCATCCATCCATCCATCATCCACCCATCATCCATCCACCCATCCATCCATCATCCATCATCCATCCATCCTTCAATCTACCTATCTATGTAGAAAGGGGAAGCTTTTCTATGCTATACCAATACACAAAGTGAAGTATTTTTCACTTAAAATCACTCATTTTTCACAGAGCATGCAAGTGAAATACAACGGCATGTTTGAATCCCAGGAGGTCATGGAAGACCAAGATCACTGTGCAAGAGTGTCCCGGGCCCCAGTGGGTGATGCTCAGCTGGCCCGGCCACCGCCCCAGGCAGCCTCCAGCTCTGGTTGAGGGGTTTAAGGACAAAGGAGGGGGGTAAAAAATCAAACTGGCAGAAAGAAGCTCGGCCCTGTCCTTCTGGAACTTTGCACAGTGCAGGCAGAGGCAAGATGACAGGAAGATCAGTGAGGCTGGGGGTGAGGAGGAGCCCAGAGAGGCAGGTGAGCCCTGCCTGCGGCCAGAGCTAGGGGAGGGCTGGCCTGGGGGAGGGCACTGCAGGGGGAGGAGGGGGGCAAGGTGCGGAGGCAACAGTGGAACGGAGGAGAGGCTGACCCAGACACGGGGCGGCTTTGAGGGGTGCGAACCCACTGGCATCAACCAGATGGGCTAAAGGGCAGACCCTGAGGCAGAGTGGAGCGGGGACAGGGCCCCGTGCACAGCTTGTGGCTCGCATGAGCCCTGGAGGTGGGAGGGACCTGAGACCCCCCTGGACAGAGGACAGGGCTGGGACCTAGAAGCAAACGCTCTGGGGTCCCCCACGCCAGCCCAGGGTCCCCCGCTCTGGCCTGGAGCACACAACAGCAGAGTCTGCAAGGAGGAGCCAGAGTACGGTCGGGGGGCCCTCTCCCCACACGGCTCCCCCCAACACACACCCTCTCAATTCACTCCGGTCCCCGGCTGTTCTCTGTCCAGGAAACACAATGCCATAAAAATTACGGCCGATTATGCCTTCTTTCCAACAGCTCACATCAATAGCTCCATTTCCACCCCAAATGGTGCGTTCAGACTTTTGCAGTGAAGTGCCATGTAAATGCACTCAAAAATCATTATACACCCGAGGCCCTACGTGGGCAGAAATAATTCCATTTGCGAGTGAAAGGGAAAGGATTAAATCTTGGGTGTCACGGGCAATGTTTGCGCACCCCGCCCAGAGGCAAACAGGGGTGCAGCCGAGAGAGGAGCTTCCAGTCGACGGGTGGGGGTGGGGCCTGCTGGGTTCGGCTGTGCGTGTGGGAAGCCAGAGCCCAGCCGAAGAGCATCGCCGCGCGAGGCCCAGCCGGGTGCACGGTGACCCCTGGGCTGCAACAAAGCAGGCCGGATTGGCAGGCAAGGCATCCACTGTACACGCAGGCCCTCCGAGGGCGAAATGCGTGGAACTAGTCATTTGTCTACCCGACAGCCACGTGACCATTGTCAAATGGATTTCTGAGGGTCAGAAGGCTTTTAATACTTCATTACGCAGCATGAAAACCCTGACACACGTGCCTGGTGCCAGAGGCCGGTGGTGGGGGGGGTGGTGGCGGCGGAGGCGTGATGGTGCCCATGCCAGGGAAAGGCAGGTTCCAGAGAGGAAGGTGTTCTGAGCCACCCCTGGCTCCCCGCTGGGCTCTAGCAGCAGCAAGACCCCCACCCCAGGGCACCACCTCCCCGTGGGAGAGCTGCGGAGAGGCAGCTAGGACGAGGAGGACCCTGGGTCTGAGCTGGGGACCCAGCTCCGGTCCTTGGCCAGCCGTTCCAACTCTCGTCTGAGCCTCAGGGGCGCCCCCAGGGACTCACAGGGGACCCTTGGCTGTGTGAGTGTGGGTGTCTCTGTGCCTTGGCTTCCTCATCTGTCAAAAGGGGCTTATAATATTACCCATGGTACTGCCACCTTAACAAGCGAATATTAGGGGGGTGACATCAGAGGTGAGGCAGGCGGGCTGTAGGATGGACGCACGCAGAGCTTATTTAGCCAGAATCAGGACCCTTCCACAATGTACCTCACAACTTAGACCAACATAGCCTTAAGCTCCCCGAGAGCAAGGATGAGGCTAGCCTGTATCTGCAGCTCCTGGCATTGTAACGGGCCCAGAGGCGGAGCTCCATCTACATCTAAGGCAAATTGAATGGTGCATCACACTGCAGGGGGACGAGACCGTTTTCTCAATGAACACAGGACAAAACAGAAGCTCACCGTCTGTGGGAGGGTGTCAGAGGACAGGATCAAGAGACTGAAAAGACAACCTATAGGATGCGTGAAAATATCTGCAAATCATACAGTGGGTAAGGGTTTAATATCCGGCGTATATAAAGAGCTCCCACAATTCAACAACAAAAAGACAAGCCAACTGTATAAAATGGGCAAAGAAACTGAATAGATATACGAAGACTATATACAATTAGCCAACAAATGCGTGAAAAGATGCTCACCATCCTTAGTCATTAGGCACGTGCAAATCAAACCCACCATGAGATGCCACTTCACACCTATGAGGATGGCTGTTGTGAAAAATAAGAGCCAAAATAACAAGTATGAGCGTGGATGTACAGAAACAAGAACCCTCTTACGTAGCCGGAGGGAATGTAAGATGGTGCCCCGTGGCGGAGAACAGTTTGGTGGGTCTAAGAAAAATTAAAGATATGATCCAGCTATTCCACTTCCCGGTATACACCCCAGATAACTGAGAACAGGACTCAAACAAGGTGACTTCCTTGCCGTTTTACTCACAACAGCCAAAAGGGGGAACTAACTCAAGGGTCTGACGACGAATGAATGGATACGGAAAATGCGGTCTCAAGGTCAATGGCACGTCATTCAGCCACAAAAAGGCATGAGGTTCTGAAAACATGTCCTGCGAGATGCGCCAGACTCAAAAGGACAAATGTTGGGTGATCCTGCTCATACCTGGTATCTGGAATTAGTCAAATCCACAGAGATACGACATAGACTAGAGGTTACCCTGGCCTGCGGCGAGGGAGGGAGCTGGAGAGGTAGAGTTATTGCTTAACGGGCACGTAGTCCTGTCTGGGGCAGATCAAAGGAGGTTTAGAAATACATAATCGTGTTGGCTGCATAACAGGCGAGTGGACTTAATGCCACTGATACGTGTGCTTAAAAATGATGAAAACATTCTGCATGTTTAACCTCAATTTAAAAAACAAAAAACAGGGGGCGTTCCTCTTGTGGCGCAGTGGTTAATGAATTCGACGAGGAGCCATGAGGTGGCGGGTTCGATCCCTGGCCTCGCTCAGTGGGTTAAGGATCTGGCGTGGCCGTGAGCTGGGGTGTAGGTCACAGACGCGGCTCGGATCTGGCGTGGCTGTGGCCGTGGTGGAGGCCGGCAGCTGTAGCTCCGATTGGACCCCTAGCCCGGGAACCTCCATATGCTGCAGGTGTGGCCCTAAAAGAAGAGCAAGCAAACAAACAAAGAAATAAATAACAAAAAACCAAAAAGGCGAACCCCTCTCCTACCCCCACCCACGTCTGTTTCTCCGGCTCAGGCCAACCCTTTCGGTGCTGTTCTTGACTTTTCTCTTAGTCTCAGACCCTTCATCCGACGGATGGGCAACTCCTCTCGCCTCTCCTCGCAAACCGTACCCAGAGTCTGACCCTCACCTCTCCAGGCACAGCGTCCGCAGCCCCTCACACCTTGATTTTTAATGTGATGGTGATGATTTTACAGCAGCACCCGTGGCAGAGGGATGTTCCTGGGCTGGGGGCGAATCAGAGCTGTGGGTGCCAGCCGACATCACAGCCACAGCAACACCACATCCGAGGCGCATCTGTCACCTACGCTGCAGCTTGTGCCAATGCTGGATCCTCAACCCACCGAGCGGCGTCAGGGATCGAACCTGCACCCTCGTGGACACTACGTTGGGTTCTTAACCCGCTGAGCCACCATGGGAACTCCTCGTGCCTCAGTTATCGCCAAGACCTCCTGACTGCCTGCTGACCTTCCCCACTCAGCCTGTTCTTTGTAAGCAGCCAGAGGGAGCCTGCCCAAACCTAGGTCAGCTCCAGACCCTTCCAGGGTTCCTGTCTCACCAGCACAGGTCGCTACAGTGGCCAGAGGCTCAGCACAAGCGGACAGCCCCTCGCACTCCCTCTGGTCTCAGGGAGCCCTCATGAAGGCTTCAAGGCTCTCCAGGTGCGGGGTTTTGCACCTGCTGTTCCCTCTGCCCAGAATGCGCTTCCTCCACTTCCTGTGGCTGTGTGTCCCACGCTGCCCACGAGAGGGGGCTTCCCTGGGCATCCTATTTAAAATCGCCCCCTATTCTGTTCAACTTTTCCTCCTGGGACACACTGCCAGCCAACATGTAAGATATTAAATCTTCTACGTGGTCAAAAACGCTTCGCGAGGGCCAGGCTTGTGCCCGCTCTGTCCCCTGCTGTGTGTCCCAAGCCCCGAGCAGTACCAGGCCCCCCCCCCATAGCTGTCTGCTGAGCAGGCAGGTTTCAGGAGGGACAGGGCTCCCATCCCCTCCCGGTGGGGAGCGTGGCGACCACACACAGCCCGGCCTGCTGGGGGTTCAGGTGCTGCCTCTGCCACTTATCAGCTGTTTGACCTCAAGTGACCTCTTTATGCCTCAGTTTCCTCCTCCATAAACAAGGGTGACAATGGGGTCCATCTCACAGAGGGGACGAGGACTGTGTGTGAGGATGTGGTAACCTGCCTTCCACGTGCCCGGCACACAGTGAACCGCTCAACCGATGGCAGCTGTCTCCCTGCCCCCCTCCACGCCCAGGGTGCCATGGGTGTGGAGGGGCACATGGGCCAGTTTCCAAGAGGAGGGGACATCTCAGCGGGGTTTTGAGGGATGCGCAGGAGTGTGCTGAGAAGACATGTCCTGGAGGAGGGGTGCCCACTTCCAGCTCACCCTAATTCCACCTGCCCTGCCCTTGCGGGAGGCACAAACCATGGGTTTTTGAATAAATAGCTTATCTGTCAATGATGCGCTTCTATAAAGAAGGCAGAAAGGGAGGCGGCATCTGTCACAGTCCATGTCTCCAGGGAAGCAGGGACGAGCTGGCCTAGGGTATGTCTCAGGATATCAGGTAGGACTTCACATCTGGGTCTGTGAACCGAAGCTTGCAGTGACGGGGTGGGGGAGGGGATGACAACAATGGGGAGGGGGGGCAGGGGGGGACAACAACGGGGACACTGCTCGGTACTTTGGCACTCAGTACTCAAGCACAGAGCGGAGCCACCCCAGCGGAAAGGCTAAGAGACTCAAGCCATCGTCACGCACGCTCTGGGTCTACAGGGAAGGCACAGAGTGGTCGAGCAGGTCACAGAGCCGCAGGCGGCAAAGCCCGGATGCAGAATTGGCGTCTCCATGGCTGCACCTCCCCCTGTGAGGACCCCACTGCCCCCTGAGCTTCAGCGCGGGGCTTGCAGACTAAGCAGGGGACTAAGGCCTCTTTCTATCTTTCACCCAGGTCACGGCTTTGCTCCCTCCCATTTACCTGCGAGTGGGACCGGCAGCCTGGGGCTTAATTCCACCCGTGAGCGTCTCTGGCATCCCGGTTGTGGTCAGATGGTGCACCCGGTGGCCACACGCAGGAACAGAGGCTGGGGCACCCGTCCTTGGGTCAGACCTGCCGCTGCTGAAGCCCGGAGCAGGAAAAGGGGGCGAGACCCCTGCCCACCCCAGGGAGCCGAGATGCAGGCGAGGAGAGGAGAAGGCCTGCTCGAGGAGGGGAGGCTGTGCATCATATGGCTCCGACCTGATGGATCCGGCCCTCCGTTAAGGAAAGCCCCCGAGCCTCACGGCGGACATAAGGCCCGACCCCCGGCACAAGGTCTGGGCTCTCAAGACCAAAGAGCAGGCCCCCAGCTAGTACCCTCTTGTGTGCAGGAATCGCAGTTTAGCTGCCTCGCTGGGTGATTCTGCCTGGGGCGCAGCAAGGGAGAGCCAAAAGCCTCCTGGGAGCTGGACCGAAACGCCCTGGGCTCCAGGCCTGGTACCCCTGTTGTCGGCACAATGGGAACAATTCTGCCCCCAGGTTACAGGGTTGGATAGAGGATTAACTGTGTGAGGTGCTTAATTCCATGCCCAGCGGGAGGCAAGAGCTTGGTTCGAGGCTCACAAATGCTGAGCTTGGGGCTCCTGCAACCAGCTGCTTGCAGGACACGCATCGTGTCCACGTGTGAACTGGAGGAAGCCGTAGGTGCAGGCAGGCTGGCGTGGCCAGGCCCTCCTGGCTGACCTCTCAGGTCCTGCCCCCGCCCCCGGGGCTGGTGGTGGCCCCATCTCTTCCTCCTGGAAGCATCTGATGAGCAGAGTGGCATTTCGAGGAAGAAGCTAAATTGGGGCTGCTTAAAAAACAGACATCAGGATAAATTTCTCCGTGGGAACCCAAAAAGAAAAAGAGGTGGGGGGATGGGGAGGGGGGAGTAACCGGGAGGAGGGCACCCCGCTCTATAGTTAGCAGCTGCGGGTCCCAGGTGGCCGCGATTGCAGGGCGCAGCAGCCTAACCAGGGCGCTGGGGACTGCAACCCAGCTGGACAGTTACATGAAGCCCAGTGCCCGCTGCAGCCCCTGGCCCCTGTCCCGCTCTGAGATTTACTTAATAACCTCTGAACCAGGAGGGGAGAAGTCATCCAGGAAACATTGCTTGGGTCATTTATTTTAAAATTAGTAGTTTAAAAATAGCCGGGGTCCTGATTTATGCGCGGGGAGGGGCTGAGGAAGTCAGGGACTCCCCCTCCCAACTCCATCCAAGCCTCATTTGTCCCCCCCAGCCCCCCGCCCCCCGCCCCCCCCCCCCCGCCCCCCCCGCCCCCCCCCCCGCCCCCCCCCCCCGTTTCTCTGGAGTTTCCATTAGGACTTCAAGTCATAGTAGGTACTTTATATCGCAAAACAAATCTCCAGAATAGCACGGAAATATTATGTGTATTAATAGCGCCTGTAAAAACATCCGAAAACCTTCCATCCGCCCAGGGCCTTGGACGCCGCACTGCTGGGAGATACTCTCCCGGGAACGCAAAAGGCACGGCCGGCCTGGCAGATGCCCGCCCCGGGGCCGCGGCCGCCCCCAGCCCCGCCCAGCCCGCGGTCCGTCTGTCCGCCGCCTGTTTGTCTGTGAGCGCCTGCAGTGACCTGCGGCCGACCACGTCCCCCCCACCCCGCAACACACACACACACACACACACACACACACACACACACACACACACACACACACACACACACACACACCCCGGAAAGCAGGCGGGAGACGATCCCGCCACCGGAGCCAGGGTCGCTGTCTCCTATTCCTCGCGCGCCCCCTCAGTCCCGGGAAAGCCACTGTCCCCGGGCGTCCCCGACGCCGCTGCCGCCGCGCTCGGGGGCCCTCGCCCCCCGCGCCGCCCCTGGCTACTCACCAGCTGCCGGAGCTTCCTTGGGGGACAGCCCCTCGAGGCCGATGTCGCCCTCCAGCATGGCGCGGCTCGTGGCCCGGCTCCGGTGCGCCCCGCACGCACGGGGGCCAGGAGAGGGGGTCGTCGCCCCCGGAGGTCGGCGGCGGCTCTGAGGGCCGGGGTCCGAGCCCCGCTCGGGAGGGGACAGTCCCCCTCCTTCCGCGTCCCCCAGACGCAGGACGCGAAGCCGCGCGCGCCGGAGCCAAACTTGGCCGCCCTCGCGCACGGCCGCGCCGCTCCTCCCCCTCGGCTTTTTGGGCAGGGGGTCCCTGCCGGTTCCCCGCCCCCACCCGCGGGGGACACCTGCGGACGCCGCCCTCTCCCCGCCCCGCCCCGCGCGCAACGCGACTGCCCCGCGGCCGCCCGGACACCACGAGGGCGCGGGACTCAGGAGAGCCGCGGCCGCCGCGCTGGGCCCCCGGGTCCCGGCCCGCCCCTCGGCCTCCGGCTCTGCGGGGCGCGTCTCCACCGGCGGCCGGACCGTCTTATCAGTCGGGGTGGGCAGTGGGGCCCGAGCGGCTGTGCTCGGAGGGCCCCCAGCCAGGGGCCCCGGGGAAGGGGTGAGGACAGGGACGGGGGGCGGGGGCAGCGACCCCGCCCTGAGAGACCCGCAGCGCGTGGGGCGTCAGTGGCGCGCGCGCTGGCCCCTCCCCCAGGCGGGGGCCCCTAACACATCGCTCTGCGTTTGTCCAAAGAGGGAGGAGGTGAGGTCCCGGGATGGGAAGGAGATGTGGGTTACTGGGCAAATGTCTGGCCTGAACTTGAACCCCAACCTATGTCGCACTTGGGAATCTGGATAAGGTGAGAACTGCCCCTTCCCGGCCCCACCCCCCAGGAGAAAAATCGTGGTTTTTGAGGCTTCCCTAAGAGAAAGCAGCGGTGCCGCCCTGCCCTGGCTTCCCACCCACATCCCGCAGCCTGGCTCAGGGCTGGGAGCCGGGAGGTACCACTCTCCAGCCCTGCTCATGTTTAGAAGGCAAGGTCTGGACAATTCAGCATCGTCCTGGACAGCAGAGATGTGGGCACCCGGAGAGGGCAGAGAGCCGCAGGCAAGGCGCCTCCTGTGTCTCCAAACCTCGCACCCGTGACTCCTTCAGATAAATACAATAAATTCTGAGGCAGAACTGCCCTAAACAAAACGTTCCTTTAGGCTGCTCCTCATCACAGCACCAGCAGTGGCGGGCAGGGGGTGGCCCGTCCATCCTTTTGAAAGGCGGTCTCCCACTTTCTGCACCTCAAGCAGGAGCCAGGCTGGTGCAGGGATACCTCTCAGGCAGGGGGCCCCCTGGATGGCTCGCCCGTGAACACCCCACAAGCCCCGCGCTTTGGCTGGCCCTGGGTGGAGACACATCCAGCCCCGCCGTGGACACAGACCACATCCACCTCCCCATGAAAGGGATCTCCGCCTCCTTGAGGATGGGTGACCCGTCCTCCCTGACCCTGCCAGGCCTGCTGGGATTGGTACCCACGTGTACTGCTCTGGGCTGAAACGCTCTCAGTAGCAGCAAACACCCAAAGCAATGTCTGCAGCCAGGCAGTTTTTCCCTTCCCCACCCCCACCTCCTCAAGTGCCCTGTAAGGAAAGGAGATTCAAGCCTCTTTCTGCCCAGCGGGTCAGGGGGAAAGGTGACCTGCGGTTGTACCTGGCATTCATCCTGTTTCAGTTGGGATGAAAAAAACCGGGAGATGTGGCACCTGAAAGGATGCTGAGAACAAACTCTCCCAGAGAAGAGGCTGCCAAGAAAGCCCTAAGGTGTGTGCCATGGACCCAGGAGGGCAGAGGAAGCTGACTGGGGAAAGAGCTGGGGCCACGTGCATTGCAGAGAGTCTGACCCAAAGTGCTGTTGTGCGGGAGGCTGGATACCAACTCACTTTCCTTGGAGGGGTCTGAGAGCCAGTGTGATACCTAGCAATAGCTCCCTTGTGTAAATACACAGAGAAAATTTTAGAATTCTACCCCCTGGAATGATGAACTATAAACCGAAAAGGCTCAGGAAGGAAAAATGTAAATACATGCAGGGGCTATTTTTAAACCGTCATTGTTTACCTGGGGGGCAGGGACGGGCTATTGTCTAGTTGGCCAGCTTTAAAATGCACATTATTTAAAGTATTATGATTAGCCGAAATATGTTAAACAGCCATTAATAGATGTTGATTCATTCCGATGGAAGCCATTTTTCTTCTTTTCATTTCTTGGCTCCAGTTAAGCTACGTTCTGATGAAACCCTTCAGCTGTGTCCAACATGTGCAAAAGAGTTGGTCCTAGATCCAGACCGGGTTTTTTATTTTTGAAAAGATCTTTAATCCTATCAAGTTTTAAAGGAGAGCTGAGTGAATACCTGAACCAGTTGCTTTTTTTTTTAAACAAAGATTGGTTTCGGCTGCTATTGGGGTACACGTTGCCCGGCGAGCTGGGCTCTCCCATGGCCTGAACCTGGAGCTGGTGCCCTTCGCAGAGGAAGGAATGCCTGGCCCCCGGCTCATTTTCTGAGGAGCCCCCTGTGCCTTCTGGAAGATGTTTGTGTCCTGGCAGAGCGGGGCAAGCAGGCTGCCCCGGGGAGGGGGCACGCCTGCCATCACGGCCACAGCCGTCACGACAGATGCAGTAATGACGCCATTCAGTGCTTATAATTATGGAAACCGGTTTCCCTTTTCGGCGAAGCGGTGAGGGCGGGCGGGTGGGAAGGCGGTTCCCAGCGGGGCTGGGGCCGCGCTCACCCCTGGGGTTGGCCCAGGTTTAAAATAAGCCTTGCGGGGTGAGGCAGGGCCCCTGCTGGGACAGCCTCGACCCTCCCAGGGCCTTATCAGACACGACGCGAGGCCACCAGTAACAGCGCTTGGCCCCCAGATGCCACTCTGGAGTGGGTCAGAGGCCAGAGCTGCCGTGACAAGCAGTGTCGCGGGCCTAAAGCCACCCTCCTCTGCAGACCCCTGGGGGTATCACCTGCAGTTACCCAGGCCCAGAAGGTCACATGCACTCTGCCCCCACGGGCACTGTCAGAACACGTCCGGGGTCAGGGGGTCACTTGAATATTCAGTTCGTGGGGCCTCGGGAAGTCTGCTTTCATTTCAGCCTGGCTCTTTGAGCATCCCTCGCTGTGGGTAGGGCCCCTCCTTGGGGTTGGTGGAGGTGGGGGTGCAGGAGGGGTCCCCTCCCCCCAGCCGCTGGCTGGTGTACAGTCGGAGCAGATAAGCAAGCTGGCCGAGGAGTTAAGCCCAGGGCCTCCCCGGGGAACGGAGAGGGGCTGGGACTCAGGCACCTGGTGCTTATCGGCACCGTGGTTGGTTTGGGCGTCTGTGCAAAGAGGCCTTGGCAGAAGCCACTTTGGAGAACCCGGATCAGAGGGAGTTATTGTTTGGCTCATCCTCAGAAGAGGCAGGGCACGTGGGCTCTGAGACCGGGGGGGGGGGGGGGGGGGGGTGCCGCCTCCCCTGACCTGGGGGCCATGGGGGTGGGTGGGTTTCTCTGGGTAGAGGGTGGCTTTAGGGCAGAGGCCTAAAGTGAGGGGGTGGGCAGCGGTGGGGGTCGGGTTTGGCCCCTGGGCTGACCGAGGGCCCCAGGCAGCTGCGCTGGGCCAAGCACATCTTTTTTGAGAAGCAAAGGTATGGCGGTGAATTCACATCCTACACAATTAACGTTGTAAAGGACCAAGTCAGTGGTGTTGGGTCCATTCCTGGTGTTGGATGTCCACGGCCGCACGCCCATCCCTCCCGAGGGAACCCCCAAACCCTGCAGCGTCACCCCCAGCCTCTGGGAACAGCCCCTCTGCGTTCTGTCTCTGTGGATTCATCTGCTACGTTTCGCAGAAATGGAATCCGACAATTCGAGGTCTCTCATGTCCGGCCCCTTTCCCAGGGCTTCTCTTTCTCAACAGTTCGTGTTTTGGGGGCTCATCTACGTGACAGTACATTTCAGAACTTCACGTCTGATTGAACGGTCCAGTCTGTCCTATGGCCAGGCCCTGTTTGTTCAGTCACTCAGCCACTGGTAGGCCTTCGGGCTGTTTCCAAGGCATCTTTTGAAAGGACTTGAGGGGTCTCACCAAACTTCTTGCAGGGGCTGGAGTTGAGGGCGGGGGAGAGGGTCTCAGGATGGGCCCCAGGCAAGGCTGGGTGGAGAGCTCATGGGCTGCGCAGTGAGGGAGGAGGGGGAGGGGGAAGGGGGGAAGGGAGGAGGGGGGAGGGCAGAGAGGGAGGAGATGGGCCCAGCCGTCCAGTCCTTGTAGCTGGAGACTCCAGGCAGCTGCTGGCTGCGATGAATACCCGGATACCCGAATACCTGGGGCTCCAGCCGTGACACCCAGTTGCTCGTGTTCATTCCACCCCCCTCCGCTCCCCCACTGATGTGGGGACCTCAGCTGAAGCAGGTGTGTCTCCTGGAGCTTATGTGCGGTCCTGCCTGGGGACACCCCTTGGGAGTCTGTTTATTGAACAAGCACACGGACTGTGTGCCAGGCCCCAGCTCTATGCCATGTGTTCTGCTACCATTCTCACTGGACAGGTGAGGAAACTGGGGCTCAGAGAGGGGACGTCACAGCCCAGCTCACACAGCGGGAAGCGTAGAGCTGGGACGCGAACCCAGGCAGCCTGACGCCAGAGTCTGAGCTGAAACCCATGTGCTCTAAAGTAGGAATCCAGTGTTTGCGGAACAGCAGTCATCGGGGTCCCACGCTCTGATTTGAGCCGGGACGGTGATCCCCCGGGGCTGGGATTTACTTCATGTTTGCCTTCAATCCAGCTCACTCTTTCAAACTCTGGGGGGTTGTTTTTATTTTTTAACTGTGGCAAAATGCTCATCACATAGGTTTGGCGATTCTGGCCGTGTTTAGGGCGCAGTGCTCTGACACAGTACACCGCCGGTGGGCAACCATCCTCCGTCCGCAGAAGGCTCCGCATCCTCCCCAAGTCAGCTCCACGCCATCCAACTCCGACTCCCCCCCCGCCCGCCCCCGCCCCGTCCATGGCCGCCCCATCCTACTCTCTATCATGTGAGGTTCCCAGGCTAGGGGTCCAATCGGAGCCTACACCATAGCCAGAGCAATGCCAGGTCCGAGCTGTGTCTGCGACCTACACCACAGCTCACGGCCACGCCAGATCGTTGACCCACTGAGCGAGGCCAGGGACCGAACCCGCAACCTCATGGTTCCTAGTTGGATTTGTTTTCGCTGCGCCACGACGGGAACTCCTGTCTTTCCTTTCTAAGGTTTATCAAACTTCTTTTTCTTCTTTTTTGGCCACCCACACGGCATACGGAAGTTCCCCAGCCAGGAGTTGAATCCAAGCCACAGCTACGACCCATGCTGCAGCTGCCCCAGTGCCGGCTCCTTAATCCACTGCAAACAGTGGAAACTCCCCAAACCTCTTTTTATTTGTTTATTTACTTACTTTCTTATTTATTTACTTATTTTAGGGCCTCACCAGTGGCATAGGGAAGTTCCCAGGCTAGGGGTTGAATTGGAGCCACAGCTGCCAGCCTACACCACAGCCAAAGCAACTCCGGTCCTTAACCCACTGAGCGAGGCCAAGGATCAAACATGTGTCCTCATGGATACTAGTCTGGTTCGTTAACACTGAGCCACAACGAGAATTCTCCAAACTTCATTTTTTTTTTTTTTCCCTTTTTAGGGCTGCACACGTGGCACATGGAGCTTTCCAGGCTAGGGGTCAAATCAGAGCTGTAGCCACTAGCCTACATCACAGCCAAGCAACACCAGGTCCGAGCTGCCTCTGTGACCCACACCACAGCTCATGGCAACGCCAGATTCCCCCCCCCCCCCCCCCCCCGAGTGAGGCCAAGGATTGAACCTGCGTGCTCACGGATACTAGTCTGGTTCGTTACCTCTGAGCCACCACGGTAACTCCCCCGAAGTTCTTTTTTAAAGAGCCCACTATCACTGCTGGAAATGGAAAATCAGAATCACTGGCCGTAAACTGAAGGTGCTAGTTTAATAAAGGTCAATAAAAATACAGCATGTTCAACTCTCCCTGGGCCCTCTGCCCTGGGGAGCCTGAGCCTGAGATGGCACCATTGTCCAGGAGCCTGCCTGGCAGAGAGGGCGTGGGCCCTGCTGGCCCCAGGCTTCGACTTTCCCCGTGATACGCTCCGAATGGCTGCAAGGGAACGGCTTCTCACCACGTCCGTGACCCCTCTAGCGCCTCAGATGGTTTCCCTTTGCACCCAAACAGGTTTGCAGAGCGCTTGGGGCTGGGGCTGGGGGGGGGGTGGAAATACCAAAAATAACAACGATCGTGCCTGTGCCCGACGCAGGTTTTGGAGCCGGATGCAGGAGGGCGACCCCGCTCTCAGAGACCCTGGATCAAATATTCACTCTGTTATCTCTGCCTGTGTGATCTCAGCCACATGAGGTCTGAGTTAACGCTTCCTACTTACAGCTGAGGGAACCGATCCCCGGGGGGACAGCGGCTTGCCCCCCATCCCCGAGCTGGAAAATGGCAGAACTGGGAGTCGAATCCAGGTCCAACCGATTCTAAAGGTTTCTTTCTCTTTTCTTTTTTTAGGGCCTCACCCGCGTCGGCACATGGACGTTCCCAGGCTAGAGGTCCAATCAGACCTGTTGCCACTGGTCTATACCACAGCCACAGCCACAGCCACACCAGATCCCAGCCTCGTCTGAGACCTACACCACAGCTCACAGCAATGCTGGATCCTTAACCCACTGAGCAAGGCCAGGGATCAAACCTGCGTCCTCATGGATACAAGTTGGGTTTGGTACCACTGAGCCATGATGGGAACTGCTGATTCTAGAACTTTCCAATCTACTCCCGAACTCTTTCCAGTGTGACTCTCCAAATTTGGCAGCCACATGGATGGACCAGACACACTTGTTGCAACACATGATGACGGAATTTCTTGTTATGGCTGACAGGCTACGGAAACAGGAGAAGCAACCTATAATTAGTCCCTTTTATTTTCTATGTCCAAAATCCGGGCTCCGGGCTCCTTGGCCTCTGCTCAACCTTTGTCCGTTTGTTTGTTTGCAGGATGATGCGGGCAGAAGGCCTGGGGGAAGACTCTCAGCTGCCCCCTTTCCAGGTATGAGTAACATCTTGTGGCCTGTTTATGCTGAAAGGCTGCCCATATTGTTTGAGTTTGGGGAATTAAGTGGAATCTAATTAATGGGGCAAATATTTACGCTCACTGCCCCATCAAAGAAAACAGCCCCCCCCTTTTTTTTCAGAGTAAGTAACATCGATGCCAAGGCTCTTGGCAAAAAAGAAAGGGGTGATGACAGGCCCCAGAGTGTCTCTAAGTGGCTGGAGGCGTGTAGATTTCTCTGTACATCGAAGCACCTGGCGGATTTTCACCCCCAAGGGCCCAGGGGATACTCAGCGGGTCCTCCGTGGAGACCTCAGAGTTGATGGTGAAATGGTCTCCGGAGAAGGATCGCTTCCCGTGCAGTTTCGTTTGAAAATTAAGACAATCAAGAAGGCATCTGTCGTCTTGCAGGGAATCTGCTCCTTGCGGCTCGGCTTTTTCCAGGTGCTCGGCCAACAAAAGCTTAGATACCACCATCAGATTGCAGGGCCTTGCTGAGCACAAACGGTGCATCCAGCGGCTGGAAGGCTCAGTGTCACGCGGGGTCTTCTGCACAAGGGGACAGTGGTGTCCCAAATGCCAGCTCCTTCGGATGTGGGTGGGGAGGCAGCGATTCCCAGAGAAAGAAAACGCCTGCCGTTGGGGAGGCCCCTTGGGGCGGCTTTCCTTCCCTTTTCAGCCACAGATGCTAGCGCCAGCCACTCAGAGAGGGGGCTGTTCACAGACCCTCCCCTCCGAGGCGAGATAACGCTTTCCCAGACTTTCGAAGGGAATCTGAGACGGCTGAGCGAAACTCTGACCTCAGATACCTGCAAAGCGCCCAGAGCCACGGCGACGCTCCCCCCACGGTGCTCCGGCGCCTCCTGCACAGGGCCGGTCAGCCGCGGGACAGCCCTGCCCGGGAGTCAGTTCCTTTGTCCTGGAAGTCATGTCCCCAGGCCACCCTTCTGCTCCTCTTATGATGCGCTGGATTCATGCATCTCACACAGGCAGGCATCAGATCGGGGGCAGCCTGCTGGTCGGGCCCACCGGGTGGGCTGAGCTGTGTCCCATTTTGAAAAAGGGCAGCCTTGCTGCCCAGCCCACGGCCACCCCTGTGGTCAGCAAGCTCATGCCCAAAGCAAGGCAGGCCTGGCCTTGGTGCCCTGCCCGGGGAGCCAGCTGCTTCGGGCAGGATGAGGCCCCTCACGGCCACGTTGTGGGGCCTAGAGCAACAGCCAAGGGTTTGCAGCACGTTTACCGTTTCCGTGTCTTTGATGGTGGCGACGGGAGTTGTTTTGGGTTGGAGGCCCCCTTCCGGCCACTTCCATGCTCCGGCGCAGGACCCCTGTGGCACCACCAGTGCCAAGGCTGGCTTGACAGGTCAGGGAGCATCCAGCGCCGTGTCCCAACCCCCTCTTTTAATTTCGATCTAAAGACATTGGGACCATATTGGGCGAGAGGGCGGCTGCCCTTTCTCGGTTTCTCCTCCGTGGTCTGGGGTAAGCAGGGCACTGAGGCACGCATCTCCGAGGGCGGGATGAGGAGGCAGTGGGCCCACGCAGACCCAGCCCCTTCTAAGCCGAGGTTCGAAATGGCCCCAGCAGCAAACAGTCGGCTCCCTCCAGAGGGGCTTGTGTGTGTTCGCGCGGCCCTCATAACAAATAGGAAGGGTGGGGGTTTGTTTCAACAGCAGGATTCACTGTCCCCCGTCCTGGAGGCCGAACCTGAGCCCCAGGGGTGGGCAGGGCTGCTCCCTCCCGAGGTCTCTCTCCTGGGCGTGTAGGCGGCCGTGTCCTCCCCGTGTCCTCGTAGGGCCGTCCCTCTGTGTGTCTGTGTCCTGACCTCCTCTTCCTCTGAGGACCCCAGTCCTGAGGGATTGGGGCCCCACCTCGGTGACCTCACTTGACTTTATTCATCTCTTTGAAGGCCTCACCTCCTGATAATTGTCACTTTCTGAGGCCCTGGGGATCAGGGCTTCAGCGCATGAATCTGGGGGACACAGTCCAGCCCATGACAAGTCTAATGAAAGAGGAGTTTACAGACGCGTGGGCAGGTTAGAGGAAATAGCCAGAGCCGGCGAGGCACCCTGGCATCAGTGGGGAGCCAATACCCAAGGATGGGTGGGGCTGGGGGCTGGCGCCTGGGGCCAGGCCTCAGAGGGCCAGGCTGGAGGAGAGGGCGGCCTGGTGGCACTGTGGCCTTCAGCAGAGGGACCTGGCCCAGCAGGAGTGGCTGGCAGAATCGATGCCCAGTGCCTCTCTCTCGTCCTCTGTTCCCCATGGCCAAGCACGTCCAGAATCCAGAGGGTCAGGGGGGCAAATGGACAGTCCCTGACGGCTGGCCTCTGCCCTCCTCTCCGGGCACAGGGCAGAGCCGGGCAGCGAGGGAGCGGGGCAGACAGGCTCCTCAGGGCACAGCGTTTGAATGCTGTGACCCCGACCACGTGCACCGCTTAGTAAACCAAACAAAGCAGAACAAACTAAAACAAACAAACTGCTCAGCTGCTCTGTCCCTGCCAGCCGGTGGGTTTGGAACGAACGTCTGAAAGGCCAGTCACCCACCTGGTGGACGGTGCCAGCTTCTCACTGGTGTATGTGAATCTCGTTGGTTCTGGAACCAGAGAGGCTGTGGGGGGCAGTTTGTCCTGGAGAGTGTTGGGGGGGCAGAGTCAGCCCCCCAAAGCTGTGTGTTCATGAGAAACACCATAGAGATGCTTTGATGAGTTGCCAAGGATCCCCCACGCACCCATGAGTCTGTGCCAGAGGGGCCCACATTGCCCCCTGAAGGGGGTGGTGGGCCTGCCTTTGGGGGGCTCCGCTGCCCCCAGAGCTCAGGGGCCTCATTTACATAGAAAGGCACCAGCCCCTCCCTCCCAGCTTCTCAGGCAGCTGGAGCCTCTGGTTCTCAGTGGACCCCACGGGGGCCTGTCCTGGGGAATCCTCAGACAGGATGTGGTGGACTTGGTCATTTTGGGGAGGGGGCTGCCCGGCTCACTCCTTTTCCTATTTGCAACTATTCTGTGTGTGGTATCGATGGAGAGGAATCCACTCCTACGGAAGCGGGTGGGAAGTCCTCCGGGTCTGTATCCATAGCAACTGGGCCACTGACATGTGACCCAGGCTTGGCCAATCAGACATGCCCGTGAGTGACCCGGCCTCTGGACCAAAGAGGCAGGGTTAGGAATCTCTTGAACAGCGTGGCACTGTCCAGTGGCACCGTCCAGGGCATCCAGCAGCAGTCGGGGGGGTAGGACACCTGCCCTTCCCACTGGTGGCCTCCCAGCTGCCTTCATTCCCGCCTCTCACAAGGGCCTTCCATCACCTTCTTTTCCAGATGGAGGATGACTGTTGCCTGCAGCGGGAATCCTGGTCCGTGCAAAGTGAAACTGATACTCGTGCCTGGAGGCTGCTGGTCCAGGGCATGTTCCTTCTGAGCAGCTGGTGTGGCCTTATTTCGTGGACACTGAATTGCGGAATGGCTCTTATTTCCCTCTTTGAGTTGATAGCTGGGAGGCTCGTGATGGCTTGGGGAGGTGCCCTTTGCAGGTGCTCTGTGCCACCCACAGGTGACCCCACATTCCTCGATCCAGGCATCAGGAACAAGAACACAGGCGGTCCCATCTGCTAAGAGACGACTGACTCACACCCACCTGGCTTTTGCCAGCTCAGTGATCCTGAGCCCGAGCCTCTTCCTTCCTGGCCTCAGTGTCCTTATCTGTCAAATGGGATCCATCATGTCGTGCTGGAGAGCAGGTGAACCAGAGCGGGTAAAGCACCCCATGTCTTCCTCATGGCCACCATTCAGGAAGGACCGAATACTACTTTTCATCATCTTACTTCCAGAACCTTCTTTTCCCTGTGCCTCATTTTCCTTACAGACTTCCAAATGATTTTATTTCCTGAGGAATTTTAAAGATCTCAGTAAGCTACCTTAAAGCCCTTTCTGAACAAGATGGGAGTTCCCGCTGTGGCACAATGGGATTGGTGGCGTCTCTGAGAGCTGGGACGCAGCTTCCATCCGAGGCCCAGAGCAGTGGGTTAAGGATCCAGCATTGCCTGCTCAGATCTGGCCCCTGGCCTGGGAACTTCATATGCCTCAGGGCGGCCAAAAAAAAAAAAAAATGGGGAGAGAGAGAGAGAAGGCTTCATGTAGAAATGTGTTCTGATGTCTTATCCCACCTAAGAATCACCTCTTCCCAGGGCTGGAGTGGGAAATTAAATGTACTTATCATCTTTGATGGAATCTCTAAGGACCCATAGAAAATATCTAGACAAGTGGACAGCATCAGACCGTAAATATTTATTGTCTTGCCCTGGCACAAGTCTAGATGCTGGAGGGAGAGGGCTTTGAGAAAGTCTGTGCTGCTAATGGAATCACATCCTCGTGCAGGAGACGGAAAAGCAGATGCTGTGCTGCAGAGAGAGGGCTTTGGTTTGGTTTCGTTTTGTTTGTTTAGGGCCACACCTGCAGCAAAAGGAGGTTCCCAGGCTAGGAGTCACATCGGAGCTACAGCTGCCCGCCTATACCACAGCTGCAGCAATGTGGGATCTGAGCCACATCTGTGACCTACACCCCAGCTCACGGCCATGCTGGATCCTTAACCCACTGAGCGAGGCCAGGGATTGAACCCACGTCCTCTTGGATATTAGTCGGGTTCATTAACCGCTGAGCCACGACGAGAACTCCAGGGAGAGGGGTTTTGAAGAAAAATGAAGTGAGGGGAAGGGCTAGAGAATGACAAGATGCCACAGAGAGGGGCAGGGAAGGTGTTGAGGGGGAGGGGTCATGCAGGCATATGGGAAAGAACATTCTGGACCCAGGGAAGGGCCATGCAAAGGCCCTGTGGTCAGTGGCTTTCTGGTCACAGCAGGGCTGACTCTCCCAGGAAGGCTGGCCAAGAGGAAGGGTGCCGAATCCTCCTGGCTTTACGAACTGCGTCTTCAGGCATCATCACAGGTAAATGTTGACATGGTATATTTACCCGGAAATGTCTTATCCCTGGACGGTGTGAATGCAGAATCCAGTGTGCCATGAATGGTTTTACAGCTCCAGGAAGATGACACATTTGATGTTGCTGACAGCGTTTTACAGTTTCCAAAGCAGGGAGAAACACAAAAGCTACCCAGGAAATGAGGTCCTTGCGTTGTTTGCGAGGTGGATGTCTCATAATTGGTTCAGTGCCTGCTGCTTATGCACTTGGAATAAATAGCACTCACATTTTGCAGGGACTGGAAAATATGTATCCAAGTGACTCTGTACTCACTGAAAAAAAAAAAAGCCTAGGCATGCCTGGCTCACTCTGTGAGACTGAGATAAGGCTGGCATTTCCAAACACAGCCTAGTAGTCAAATACTTCAGCAGTTTCTCTGATTCTGCCTTCGCTTTTCTTTTAAATGGAGTCACTTATCCCAAGCAGAGCCCATTAGGGACCAACTATCCCATTTTGCAAATGAGAGACCAAGGCTTGGAGGGAGGAGGGGACCCCAGGTGTCTGGCCAGGTGAAGGCCCGCCAGCATCAGGACTAGGGATTTGTCCTGAACCTGTGCTGCAGACTGCCAGTTGCTCTCTGTATTTATTCTTTTTCTTTATAAAAGAATTCCTAGCTTTTTGGCTAGCATGTGACTGTCCAGAAAAAAAAGACTGCATGTCTAGGCCTCGATTGCAGCTTGGTGTGGCCAGAGGGGATGAGAGAAAGTGTGTAAGAAACGTCCAGGGAGGGAGAGTATTCTCTGTCATTTTTCTTTCCTGCTCTGGGATGCAGATTCGATGGCGGGAGCTCAAGCAGCCATTTTGGGCCATGAGGCTTTGCTGAGCAGGGCAGAGCAGCCTGAGAGATGGGCCTCTAATGAGTTCATGAAGCCCCCTACCAGCCCTGGAATCCTGAAATGCCCACTTCTGGACCTGTCTTATATGAAGGAAAAATTGCTTGTTAAAGATATCTTTTTTTGTTTCTCGCAGTTGAACCAACAGAAGCCTTCTCTGGGTCTCCCCTCCCTGCCATGTTGTGGCTGTTTGTGCAACTCTCCCAGTATGATAGAGATGAAGAAACAGCCCCCGAGAGGGGGCGTGAACTGGCCGAGGTCACGGAGCTTCTCTTATATAAACATTCACTTCAGACCTGGAATAATTGCTAAAGCAAATAGGGCCAGCCTTGAGAGTGCCGGCCAAGACCGAGGCCTGGAGAGCGTTTCCCGACAGGATGTTCACATGACCACTAGTCGATGAGGCTGGGACACTTTGAAGGCCTTTGCCACCGTGGCTGCCGTCAGCCCCGCTCTGCCCTGCCCTCCCTGGGGACACACTGAGGGCCGGGTCAGCGGTCCCTGCGGCTCTGAGACAACACTTCCCTGGAGGCTCGCCTCTGGGATGGTCGGGGCATTGCTCCCCAGGCCCCGGTCAGGCTGCTGAGGTAGAGCCTCGCCTCGCCCCTTCCACCCAGAGGCAAGAAGTTCCTTCAAGCTCTCCCTCCATCCCTCCCCCTCCCCGCCCCCATTTGTCTGCATTTCCTGTGGTGGCAGAGATTTTGTCTGAGACCCTAAGGGTCCCGCAGGGGGCCCCTGACCTGCGATGACTCCTCCCTCCTCCTGGGGACCCTCCTCTGACTGATGAGCAGTGACCTCATCCATCTCAACCCACTTCCTGCCTCGGGGTCTTTCTTTTTCTTTTTCTTCTTGCACGACCGCACCTGTGGCATATGGCTGTTCCCAGGCTAAAGGTCGAATCAGAGCTGCAGCTGCAGGCCTACGCCACAGCCACAGCAGTGCTGGATCTGTGTCGCATCTGGGACCTGTGCTGCAGCTTGTGGCGCCACCAGACCCTTAACCCACTGAGCGGGGCCAGGGATCGAACCTGCATCCTCATGGATACCATGTTGGGTTCTTAACCTGCTGAGCCACAACGGGAACTCCCATGGGGTCTTTCAAACCTCCCCAGCTGCCTCGTTCTCCTCACCCTCCGAGCCCACGGCGCATTTCATGACCTCTGCTCTTGGTAAAGACGGTTCCTCCATAGACTCAGATACTTAGGGCCTCGCTCTGCACGGGCAATAGAGGCAGTAGCCAGACAGCAGTCCTTTCCCAGCTCAGATAGCAGACACTGACCATCAGCATCCTGTCCTTCTGGGGTCCTCTGAGGCAGGACAGACCCAGTGCACGGAAGAAGAAGCTGAGAGCCAAGCGCTTGATCGGCCCCAGGTCACAGCAGCGAAGCAGCCCCAGCCCCAGGATGGAGCCCCGCCTCGGACCAGACCCCATGGTCTCCCCACCGCCCTTGGCAGCCTCTGCCCTGGAAGGAAGTCACCACACATGGCCCCGAAAGGGAAATCCTGGGTCTGCAGCAACAGCTGGAGAAGGAGAGCAGTTTCTCACTGCCAGCCATGCACCCCCTTCCCTCACCACGGCCCCTGCACCCCTCGCTGGTCCACAGCTGCCTATCATCCTGCAGTGGTGCTGGCAGTCGTTAGGAAAGGCTGGTGCTAACCTTGTTTATACTAGGGTGTGGCGGACGGATATGTGTCGAACTGCTCTCCTTTGGAGATGCCGGCTTTATAATCAAGGGCTCTGAGGACCTAGAGCTTCGTGGCAAAGGAATAGAGACTGAGGGGTGCAGCTTCCAGCAGCATGTCAAGGGGTCTCCCGGGGGGACCCCCTCGAGTTACAGATCGGTCTGCCAGGAAGGTACATAAGGTCAGTTCATGAGTCCATGGGCTGTGCAGGTAGCATAGGAGTGTCACTCCCTGTGCAGCTCCTGAGAGAGGTGGAGGCAGCCCCTAGAGATCTAGCTGTTTGTCCCCCGTAGATGTGACCACGGCGACCCAGCCCTCCCTCAGCAGCCCCTTGTGCCCACCGGCCCTGTTTCACCCTCTCTATTAAAAGGCTCCTGCACCTGCCCGGAGAGTCGGCGTTTCCCACACTTCCCAGAGCGGAATCCCCTCTTCCTCTGAGTGCATCAGGCCAGCACCTCCCACTGGGCAGACACTCTGCGTGGTGATGGCAGAGCGACGCCACGGCCCCGGGGCCACCGCAGAGGAACCGGGTCCCTGACAACCTCGGCGCAGGCATCTCCGGGCTCTGGGGCGCTTGGCAGCCCTTTGAGGGCCTGTCAGGCCCTCTGATTGCTCAACTCACATTCCTCCACCCTCTGGCTTGACTCTCAGACACTCTGAGAACAAACCAAAAATAAAAATTAGTCCTTTTCCAGCTAATTCTCTCATTTTTGCCAATCCTCGCTCTGTCCCCCTCTGCCCTTGGAGCCTGTCTCCCAAAGGAGGCCCAAGGGTCTTTCCTGGGGGGAGTTCTGGCTTTGGCCAAGGAAGGCAGCTGCTGCGTAGACTCTGCCCTCTAACCTCTAGGGGGAAGCACAGAATGGGGCCCACGGAGAACTACCTCCTGCCCCCCGTTCACTGGAGAGGACGCCCCAGCTCGGGCCCTGGGGGTCAGGGGCTTCATTCATTCCTCCATCCATTCACTCGAGATGGAGGGGTGTCACTCATTCGTTCATTCACTGAAGCAAGGACGGGGGGCAGGCTGGTCAGGAGGAGTCCAGTCTTGGACTTGGTGGCTGAAATCCCCAGAGGCACGAGCAGGACTCTATCATCAAAAATACCACCTGCCCCGAAGTGATCCAGCTGGTCCCTGATGCCGGGAAGGCCCCCAGAGCCCCATCCCCACCGAGGGGGTTCCCTCCTTTAGGAAGGCAGGCAGGAAACCACTAGCCCTGGGGAGGTGGGGGTGACCGGTGGGGGCCTCAAGGGGCGGGGGGTGGGGGGGGCTCGGTAGACCTTGGTCCGAGACGGGAGGGAGTGGCCCAGCTGCGGTGCAGGAGAGGCTGCCCGGACCAGGTCCCGAGCCTTGAATTCTCAGCCCTCTACAGTGTGCCCACTCTTGCTGCCCTGGGGGTGTCCCGGTGGTTGGAGAGATGGTTCTGGAGAGAGTCACTCGTAGCGCTAATGCCACCAGCTGTGTGACTGTTGAGCCAGTGACGTCACCCCTCTGAGCCTCAACTATCCCCCCCACCCCCACCCTCTGTCTAAAAAGGATCCTAACAGCGCCCGGTGGGGGCTGGACCCTGAGCATAAAGCCCTCGACGTGTTTCCCCAGAGTGCTCTGGGGTGGATGCTGTGATTGGCCCCATTTTATTGATGGATAAACCACGGAGGGGTGACCCAACTTGCTCCAAGGCGTCACGGCCGGGCCGTGAGTGTCCGGTGCACGGCTAGCGTTCAGCCCAGGCCGCACAGCACTTCTCGGCTGGAGACCTTGTGGGGTTGTCACGGCAGAGGAGGGCGCTGCTGCCGGGCCCAGGGCAGCCCCCGTGACAAGAGCGGCCCAGCCCCTAAGTGTCCACGGTGCCGAGGAGGAGAAGCGCTGGTTTGTGACTGTCGTTCCAGGAAGGCCTCTCCGTCGGAGGAAGGGTCTTGCAGGAACACACCCGCTGGCAGCCTGCCCCTCCCCTCTCCACCCCAGGCTTTCCCCAGCCAGGCTGCGCTGGGCACCCTGAGAGGCTATGCTCCCTGCGTGCTCCCAGAGGGCAAACGGGGTGTCCGGCCCCAGATGGGTGGGGCTGGCAACGAGCAGCGCTCCCCTGGCCCCCATCCCCTTGAAGCCCGCTCCTTACTCATCAGCAGAGGGTCCAGCGTCGTCTCCTCCATCTTCGCGCCTCCCGTGTACCAGCCGGCTCCCTGCCGCTGATCTGGACACCTCTGTGCTGGAATCTCAGGCAAGGGGAGAGGCTTCTCCCGCGGGCCAGCAGTAGTTTGCTAAGTGAGTCAGTTAGTGAGAGGTTCAGAGCTCATGGGTTAATCATTAATCCACAGCCCGGACACTCCCCAGAATCCCCATGGACCCCGCCGGGCATGGCATCTTCCATCCTTGACCGTGGTCCTGGGGGACCTGCCCCATCAGGGCCGCTTAGCCTGACTACCTGCCGAAGGGGAGGGTCGGTGCCCAGGGACCCTCTGTCCCTTCATCCATATGGCTTCCACTCTGACAGATCAAGTTGTTGAAAGAGAGTGGTCCCATCTCATGGCTCACGCTAACCCCGACCCACGATCCCTTCAGATCCCTCTGCTGTGTTTCCCTAAGCATCTCCTCTGTTCCCCATGCTGTGCCAGGCACTCAACCTACACACCCTCTTTGAATATTCTCATCATCCCTGCAGATAAAGGGTTGTGTATCTCTATTTCATGAGTTGGGGGGGTGAGGTCCAGGCAGGTGGCTGTCCAATGACAAGTCTGGTGGAGAGCAGGAGAAAAAAAAAAAAAAGAGCAAATAATTTCTTCGGTTTCGGGGTCTCTGTTTCCTGAAGGCATGTGGGCACTGCAGGGCGTGGTGAGGGTTAAGCAGGGCAGTGCAGAAAAAGCGCTGAGCACACAGTAAGCACTCAATAAATATTGGCTGCCTCTCCTTTCACCCGGCTGTGTCTCAAAGCCAAGGATCCTGGCCTGGTTTGTTCACTGGTGTTGGATGGATGCTGTGTCAGGTGATTTGGCCAAAGCCATCGTGCAGGCCAGTCTCAACCCAGGTGAGTCCAACTCCCAGTGATGCGCTCTTTGAAAAGGCTGTGGAGGTCCCACTGTGGCAAAGTGGGTTAAGAATCCAACTGTAGGAGTTCCCGTCATGGCTCAGTGGTTAACAAATCTGACCAGGAACCATGAGGTTGCCGGTTCGATCCCTGGCCTTGCTCAGTGGGTTAAGGATCTGGCATTGCCGTGAGCTGTGGTGTGGGTTGCAGACACGGCTCGGGTCCAGCGTTGCTGCAGCTGTGGTGTAGGCCAGCAGCTACAGCTCTGATTAGACCCCTAGCCTGGGAATCTCCATATGCTGCGGGTGCGGCCCTAGAAAAGGCAAAAAGACAAAAAAAGTTTTTAAAAAAAGAATCCAAGTGTAGGTCGGCTCAGGTCGCTGTGGAGGCTTAGGTTTGATCCCCAGCCAGGGAACTTCCATATGCTGCGGGCGTGGCCATTAAAAAAAGAAAAGTCGCAGTTCCCGTCGTGGCGCAGTGGTTAATGAATCTGACTAGGAACCATGAGGTTGCGGGTTCGGTCCCTGCCCTTGCTCAGTGGGTTAACGATCCGGCGTTGCCGTGAGCTGCGGTGTAGGTTGCAGACGCGGCTCAGATCCCGCGTTGCTATGGCTCTGGCGTAGGCCGGTGGCTACAGCTCCGATTCAACCCCTAGCCTGGGAACCTCCATATGCCGCGGGAGCGGCCCAAGAAATAGCAACAACAACACAAAAGACAAAAAAAGAAAAGTCTGCACTTGGTCCCTGAGATATTATTCATCGTCTGCAAAAGTGATTCGCACTTCCTTTAGGTGGGTGGTTTTGAAAGCAGCGGTGCCAGGGTGTGGCTGTGGGGCTCCCCTCATGGGCCCTGGACCAGCTGCCTGACATTCCAGCTCCACGTCCGTGGGTGTAGACTCTTTGCAGAGCCCTGGACTGGGGACAGTTGCTGGCTCTCCTGATCAGAGGAAGGGCATGTGGGTGGGGGAGGCAAGGAGGGAATGTGGGGAGACTTCTCCCTGGGGGTCGGGGATGCTGGGACAACAGGGAGACTCTTGGGGGCAGCAGGCCAGCTGTCAGCCTCCCCAGGAATCAACTCTGGGCTCTGGCATTTTATTCCAAAGCAGGTCCTGGCTCGTTTGGCCACCGCAAACCCGTCCTGCACCAACTCACAGGAGAGTCAAGGGTGGTGCATCGGAGGCTGCCATTGGCTAGAGAGGCAGTCGTAGGTTTCATTTATTGGCTCATTCATTCATTCACAGGTTTCATTCATCATTCACTCACACACTCATTCATTCAGCCCTTCCAAAAACCATTTCTGAGCATCTGCTGGGTCCGGAAAGGCTGCTTTGGAGTGGGGAGTGGACAAGAAAGTCACCTGTTCTTGTGACAGCCAAGCAGGGCATGGGGTCTGGAGAAAGTAAGGTTTGAAAAGTCCATTTTGAAAGTGAGTTTGATGCTATGCCCCGTTTTGTAAGAGCAATGCCCTCCCTCATCCTGGGCTCTAAATGTGTTTTTAGCAGACAGCGCCGGGTCCCGAGGGCGCTGCAGAATTCCCCAGGGGGTTACACTTTCTCTGGCGGTAGGTTGGGTTTGTCCACACAGAAGGTGCAAATGCCAGCAAATTGAAGCTTTGTTTAGCCCTTAAAGCCTCCTAATGGGTTTTCAGCATTTACACTTGTCTCATTATTAATACCAATGACTAAATCTCGGCCCTGCCAAAGCTGCGTCTCCTTTTCTAAATACTGTCGGCACCAGGAGGTCACCCCCGGCCCTTCACCAGTCTTATTTGCGAAAGAAAGTTTGGAATAAATTCTCAGGGCAGAAAAAGGCACGGCACACAGGAAGCTCCGAAGCTGGCTTTTAAAGAAGGGTCTCTGTTTTAGCTCAGGCCCGGGAAGAAAACTCTTTGAGGCCCTTTAAATCATGCCTGTGGAAGTTCAAAGCCTGCTTCTGCCCCCCGGCTGCCTGGGTCACCTCTAGGGTGTGTTAGTGTATATTTAAAAAGTGATAAATGGTTGTTTCTGTAAGGAAATCAGAGCTGGCTTTGGACAGAGTTATTGGATGGGGAGGCTGGGGAGGCTGCGGACGGCACTCTCCCGGTGCCCTCTGAGCCGCCTGCTTCACTGAAATGTAATATTGCCTTATTTGGTCACAAAGCCAAGGGATCACTTGCGGAGTCCCCTTTGCCTTTGACTGTGTGAGAAACAATTAACTCCACTTCCTCATTCGACCGGCCTGGGATGCGGGGCTGCCCAGGTCGATCCCCTGGGGCTCCAGGACCCCCGTCGGATGGATCCCCGACTCCCCAGCTCCCCACCCCTGGGCTCTGGTGTGGCTTTGCAGATGCTGCCCAGGGTGCTGCCCGAGTCAGGGGAGTGTGGTCCCCAAACTCGGGGCCCCAGGGGCTTGGGGTAGACCAGGTGTCCGGGTGCCGCGGACCAGGTACCAGAAGAACCATCTATTTCTTTGAGGTTCTTGTGGGCACACAGGTTTTTACATCACAAAATCACAAAACTGATTGTCTTGGAGCAGAGTAGGATTCAGGAAGGCCGGTGTCCCTGGATTTCAGGGGTACCCAGGGAGCGCACTGAACCTGGGCAGGGAGCTGAGAGCAGGATGTCAGCTTCGGGGTGCCAGGCTCGGCCTCAGCACAGCCACGCATCCTGGACACTGACATGGGGCGGCCCTGGGGCTCACAGAGAAGGGGCTGGTCCATGGACTGAGCCCCAGGCTGGACCACAGACAGCCTGGCTTCTGTAGAAGGGGCGACTGGTTGGGGTTTGACCTGCCCTGGTGACAGCCTGGAGGAAGGGGAGTCCCCCCCTGCAGAGCCAGCTGCCCCCCCTTCCCCCATCCAGGGACAGGAGGGGTCCCCATGCTCCCGTCCTTGAGAGGCTGCTGCTCAGTCACCGCTCTCCATGCCCAGACGTTCCCTCCAAGCGGTGATGTGGGGTGGACCAGACAGCTTGAATCACAAGGAAACAAAGAGGAAACTCAAAGGAGCCATGACTCACAGGGTGGCCCAGAGTGGGGAGGAAGCCCTGGTGCCTGAAGTGGTGGGTGGGGTGGGCGAGCCCGGGCCTGGCATTGGGGGTGGGGGGGCCTGGGCTCTGGCTCCAGCCCTGCCGTATCCGCCAGGTGGGGATGCAGGCAAGTTGGTCTATCTGAGGCTCAGTTTCCTCATGCTAGAAATAGGCTTACTGGGACCTGCCTCAGAGGGCTGTCATGTTGGATACCTAAGAGGAGCACAGGTAGAGAGGCCAGTGACATAGTAAGGTCCAAAAAGATGAAATGATGTCGGTGAGATTAATGAAATAATCATATGAGACACTGTTTCTCTAGGTTTCCAAAACGTTCTGATCTCACCCAGCTTTTATTAGGATGGTGCACGAGAATGCAGCTCCCAGGAGTACCCTGAAGAGAAGATGCCCTTCCCCTTGCTTCTCCCACTCCCCCTGGCTGGGATAGAGCTGTGATGGCTGGGGCGAGAGCAGCCATTTTAGAGGGTGAAGTAGTGTGGGGAATCGAGGCTTCATAAAGCGGAGCAGCAAAGGGCCAGAAGCCTGGGTCTCTGAAACCAGGGAGCATGGCTCCTTATCCAGGTACCCTGGGATTTTTACATGGAGAATAAACAAATTTCCATTTGGCTTAAGGCAGTGCATGAAGGCCCTTTGTGAACTGCGAGGACCCCGACAACCGTAAGCCCCAGCTCCAACGTCCAGGGTGGAGGACGAGGAAGTCGCTTTCTGCTGTGCCTCTGTTTTTCACCTTTAAAATGGGCCCAACTTGTATGATCATTTTGATTACCGTTTTTTTGTTGCAAACATAGTTTTTTATGTTGCAAATAATTCCTTTGCCTTCACTGTCATCATCCCGTGTCCTCACTCTGTCCTCCTGGGCACCCAGTCCCATGCCCCCGCCCCTGCCCTGCCCTGTGCTCTTCTCCCAGCTGATTGTCGCTTGTGTTCAGCAAGGGTTTTTACAGACTCCTGGGACTCAGGGGACCTTAGACGGTGTTGACTGCAGCTCTCACCCAGTGTAGGCTGGGCGCCACAGCATCCCCCCAGCCTCTCTGCTTAAATGCTTCCAAGGACGAGGTGCTCACCACCTGTCATGCAGGGTTGGCTTTTTCTGGGTGAGAAGCTGTTCCAGGCCCCTCGCCCAGCTTCTGGGGGCTCTCGGCAATCCTTGTTGTCTTCTGGCCTGTGGCTACATCTTTCTAATCTCTCTTCCATCTTTAGCGCCTTCTCCCCTGTGTCTCCTTTTCTGTCTCTTAAGAGGCCACTCGTCGTTGGATTTAGGGCTCCATCCATCCTGAATCCAGCATGATCTCACCTGCTGATCTCACCTGATCACAACAGCAAAAACCCAATGTCCAAATAAGGTCATGCTCACAGGTACTGAGGTTAGGACTTGGCCATGTATGTTATGGGGACATCATTCAATCCCTTACGTCAAGCCATGAGGTTGATGCTGGTACTGGAAGGTCAAACATGACTCACCTGGGAGAAGAGGGGATGACAGGAGGAGTTCCAGCCAGCTGGAATAGCATGTGCAAAGGCCCTGTGGCTGGAAGGAGCTGCCACAATAAGGAATGCGCCTGCAAGAAGCCAGGGGAGGCTGCACAGAGGTACAGGCCATGGAGAGGGACTTGGCACTTTTCGGCAGATGGAAAGGGAGCTCCCAGTGAGCAATAAGTCTTGACTAGCTTTCCACGTGCCACGCTGGCTGCTCCAGTGCCCAAGCCTTGACACGTTCTGTGCCACTGGGCCACGATGGTGAGCAGACAAACCTGCCTAGACCCCCCTGCTTCTTGTTCTGGCCCCCCGCTGTCTTGGACAGATGGGGCTCGTGCACTGGAGGTCCATCAGGGAACAGCCCTGCCCTGGGCCCCCCATGGCCCAAGGGGTCTGTCCCTCAGGCAAGTGTTCCTTCCCTGGCCACTGGTTTCCTCATCTGTCAAGTGAGGTGACGGGATGGTCCTTACGCCAGTGACGTGATTACGACCAAACGTGAAAAGCCTTAGGAATCATCTGGATGCAGCCCTGGGGCCAGGAGATGCGTGGAGGAGGGCAGAGCCGCTGGAGGCGGCCCCCCGGGGGTCCGGGACCGGGTGGGCCAGCTTAGCCTGGAACATCTGCTCCCTCGACCATTGCATCTATTAAGCCAGCGAGGCAGCCTGGGTGATGACAGAGACAGACAATCCTTTTCCACGAGGGTCCCCACAGTACCCGGCCCCTTTAGGAACCTCATTTTTCTCACTCAATGTTTAAACTCATTTGCACCAATCTGGTGGGTGAGAAGGCTGACGCTTGAAGAAATGAAGCAGTGTGGCAGAAGTCATGGCACGGGTAAGAGGTGGCCCTGGGGCCTGGCGTCGAGTCTCCCAGCCTTGCCCGGGTGCTTCGATGTGGTGGGGTGGCAGAGCTGGCGAGGCTGAGACCACCCGTCCTGGCCGGGCTGGGCCGGTTCCAGGGTGAGGCGAGGATGCTGGGTCTCCGAAAACATCTCCTTGGAAACTTAAAAAGTCCCCATCATTAAACAAACACCGTGATGCAAGCATCTGCTCTGAGAGCGGTTCCTTCCCCAAAAATCCTTCCAATCACTAAGAATAGTGGGCTTCCTTCTGCCCATTAAATCCGAACCCCGCTTATCATTTTCCTACACATCAGGCGGTTCTTCTGTCTTGGCGGCTCGAGGGCCTGGAGCGGCAGGGTTTGGCAGGCATCCCACTAAGCGCTTTTGTTTGGGCCTCGAGATATGATCGCAGCTGTCTTATAAAGAGAGACCCAAGAAAAGGAGGAGAGTGGCATTTTTTTCCCTTCTTAGATGTTTCAAGTTCTCCTTCTGGGCTGGCTTCCTGGGGAAATGCATAGGAGACCTTATTTGGGATTACTGAGTTCCTTGGAATTTATGGGTGTTAAAATACTCGCTCTCAGCTCTGAGTTTCAGTGTCTGCGGGGGGTGACGGTGACCTTGTGGGGGCCCGTGTGAGACTGGGGAGAAGGTGGCAGACCTGGCCACTGGCGGGCCTCCTGGGTGGCTCGACGAGTGCCTCGACCTTGCTGGGCCATCTCCCCTCCGGCTGAAATGCGAGGTGAGCCTCAGAGAACCGCCAGCCCGGGTTTGTGCCGCACCTGCTGTGTGCCCAGAGCGGACCCAGACACGGCAGTGTTCCTTTAGCCTGCACAACAGCCCCACTGGGTGGATGAGGAACGCGAAGCCCAGAGACATTTAGTCACCCTCTCGAGGGCACACAGCCTGCAAGTGGTCACACCCGAGTTGGAATCTAGATCAATATCTGCACAGATTGTATTTCTGACTGCCTTCTTTTCATTCTCCAGGGTCTAGAGAAGGCTTACAAGGGCAGGAACTGGTAATTTCACAGCCAGGCTTTTCACAAGCACCCAGAAGTTCCCGGGCCAGGGATCAAACCTGTGCCACAGCCGTGGTGAGGCCCAGCCCTTAACCCGCCGAGTCACCAGGAAGCTCCAATGTGCTCCAAACACATGCTGAAGTTTATGTTATGTGGATTTGACCACAATTCAGAAAACTTTAGTTAGTTAGTTATTTATTTTTCTTTTTAGGGTGGCACCTGCAGCCTATGGAAATGCCTAGGCTAAGGATCACATTGGAGCTGCAGCCGCCATCCTACACCATAGCCACAGCAACGTGGGGTCCGAGCCATGTCTGAGACCTACCCCACAGCTCACGGCAACGCCAGATCCTTGACCCACGGAGCGAGGCCAGGGATCGAACCTGGGTCCTTGTGGGTACTGGTTGGGTTCGTTACCACTGAGCCACCACAGGGACTCCTCGAAAACCCTTTTCAGATTTAAGGGGACTGAGTCTCGGTCCCACACCTTCCTTGGGGGAAGGGAGGGGAAGGCTGGCCGGGTGGACCCTGCCGTGGGCTGTGAACGGGGAGGCTAAGAAACAGACACACGTCTTCTCAGGGCCTCGCTGGAAATACTCCTGGGTACGAGACGTACGCTCCCTCCTCCATCTCTCCCGAGAAACCTTCAGCCAAAGATTTTCTTCACGGCGTCTCTGATGTGAGTGGTCTTTGTCCTGAGGGGTGAGCTGTTGGCACCTCGCGGTCGAGGCTGGCATGGGGGGCAAGCAGGTGCCCTCCAGGAGCTGCTCCGGGGTCTCGTCCCTTCCAGATCTGTGCCCAGCAGAGCATCAGTAACAGCCCGAGTGCCTCCTGGGTCTCAGGCAGCTGGCTCGGCCCCCGGCTCATCACTTGCTGGCTACTCCAGCCCCTCCTGCCTCGGTTTCCCTGCCTGCAAACTGGGCGCAGTAAGGGTGCCGCCTTCCCAGGGCAGCTGTGCAGCACATGAGCTTGTGAGTACCAAGAGCTCAACGGGCAGCTGGATAAACAGCCTCTGTTGTCGGTCCTGGCAGGGCTGTGATGGGGGCCGAGGAGACAGTCTGGCAAGGGAAGCACAGAGGTGCTTCCGTGGGGGGTGCCCCTCTGCTCCCCGCTCCCAAGCCGTTCCAGGAGTCGGATGTGGCTGGAGCTGGCCTTCCCTCCAGGGTAGACTCATTTTTCACCCGGTGACAGCCGTGCCTGAAGCCCTCACCAGGTCCTCAGCAGTGATGCCAGCGTCCAGGAATGCCCAGACCCACAGCCTTCAGGCGCTTCTCCGGGAGCTCATGCATTACAGCTGAAAAGATAAATAAACGCCGTAAGCCTTGCTGGTCGCGAGCATCTGCAAACCCAGGGGCCACCAGCCTGTGCTGGCGCCACGCGACGGGTTTGACTGCTCCTCGTTAAAAATGGGGTGCGAAGAAGGCCTGGCAGTGGACCTGGAAGCTGCCTCATCTGTCCTGGTGGGAGCGGGCGCTGGCCTGACCCAGTCCGATCTGGCTTGGGTGTGTGAGGGGCTCCTGCCAACTGGTCTCGCTGCCCTGCGCCTCCCTCGAGGCCCCCTTCCGAGCCCCTCTGCTGACTCCCTCCTGCCCACCTCTTGGTCTCATCTTGGCCTCTCTCCTCCCTCTCCCTCCCCTCCCCCTGCCCTCTCCATCACCCAAATCTCCCTCCTGACTCAGGCCCTCATCTTGGCTGAAGTGGCTGATGGAGAGAAGGACAGAAAGCGTCAGGAAGCTGAAAACTCCTGCCGGTGGTCTTGGGGGATTTGGATAAGGGCTGATTCAAATTAAAATAAGACCTGGCTAGGTCTAGATACATCTCCGTGCTAAAAAGCAAAAAAAAAAAGAAAAAGGAAAAAGGAAAAGGAAGACATTAAATGAAACCCGTGCCCCTAATTTTACCCCGTTGGGAAGGAATTGTGCTCATTAACCAAGGAACGTTTCATTTATAGGATTTCTGACCTAGATAGAGTCCCGGAGGCGTCCAGTCTCGAGCACTGAGCTCAAAGGGTTCCAAGAGGCAGTGGGAAGGGTGCCCAATGGCAGAGCTGGCTTTGGGGTGCCCGACCCCGCAGTCACACAGAGCCCCGAGCTCGCAGGGCCCGAGCTTGCCTTAACGCCGTGCTGGCTCCCTCTTCGAATGCTTATTCTTTTATTGAATTTGTGTTTTTCGATGAAGTCTGGTGGAGCGTGGGCACAGGTAGAGGTGCCAGGTGGCAGGTGCAGCCTCACCTGCCCTGGGAACACACAGCCGCCAGCACAGGGTCATGCGGCGTTCCGTCTCATCTGAGCAGGTGGGACCCTTGCAGCCCCAGGAGCTCACCTTTCGTTGAGTCACAGGAAGGCGGCGCTGGCGGTCTAGGAAACACGACGGCGCCCACCTCCCCTTCTTCCCAGCATCAGCCAAGCTCTCGCCCCGGGTGTGGGAGGAAGGGGAGAGGTGGCAAATAAAACAGTGGAGACAGTTTGTGCCGTGTTCCCCCCCCCCCCCCCCCCGCTCTGGTGAAAGCAAAACTACGCCTGTGTGATTTCGGGGATTCTGTCCACGCGTGACCTGCTCTTGTGCTGGGATGCAAAGCTGTCACCTGCCCAGGCTCAGAATGAACAACAAAGTTCATGCTCATAATTTAAAATTCTACCTCTTCGCTGCAACCACATTAAGCAGCAAATAAAGAGCATGACGCATGAGAAAGACATTGTGGAGGAAAGATAAAAGCTTTGAGGTTTTGGCCCTGCCTCCACGGGCTCTTTCCCCTGAGTTTTGGATGAGACCCCACAAATCACACCACCTCCCTGCTTTTTTTTTTTTTTTTAAATGGTTGCAACCACGGTGTAATGAAGTTCCCTGGCCGGGGAATCCGAGCCGCAGCTGCCACCTATGCCACCACTGCAGCAGCGCCCCATCCTTTAACGCACTGCGCCCTGCCGGGTCAAACTCCCACCTCCGCACAGTCCCAAGTCAGCTTCTTAACCCACTGCACCACAGCAGAACCTTCCATAGCTGCCCTGCTTAATTTCATTTCCATTTCTTCAGTAGCTCTGCGGTGAGCACGTGAATTCACGCCCACACGATGCTGGGACCACTTTGCTACTGGGTGCCCCTTGCACAGACAAGAACATGGAGGCCTCTACCCCCCTCTGCTTCTCTCGCACCCCAGAGGACAGCGGGCTCTTGGCCTTGCCCTCCGGGACTCGGCCGGCTTCCTCCCACTGTAGTCAGTTCCTGCCGCATCTCTAGCCCCGGGGGTCCCTGTGGTCCATAGACCCCACCTGGCCTCCCTCCTCCAATCTGGCTGCAGGACTGTTTCTCCCACCTGCCGGCTGGTCCATCCTGAAGGCTGCCTCTGCGCACAGCTTCAGCGACTCCCCACTGTCCACGGGACCCAACCCATCCTCTTGAATGGGCTCCAGGCCCCGCGGCGTCTCACCCCCAGCTCCAGCGGCATCTCGGTCTCTCCCTCCTGGCACTCACCCCTTCTCTCTCCTACCAGGAGCCTCTTGCCCTTGGAACACACCACCTGGGCTTTGTACATGCTGTTCCCTTGGCCCAGACCTTCCTGCTTCCTCCACAGGCCTGGCTCCTTTGCGGAGCTGGATTCTCAGGGAGGAGAGCACCTCCCCCCGACACCTCCTCCCTCTAGGAAGATGGATCTGTCCTGGGTTCCCACGGCTGCCCAGCTCTGTCTGTCTCTCTGTCTGTCTCTCCTCTCACCTCTCCCTGCCTTATTACAACCATCTGCGTGGCAGAGAGAGGGGGGACTCAGGTCTCCGTCGCAGATGATAACTGTGCTGGCTGAGCAGGCCCTCTCTGTCCCTGCTCTGCCCCCAAGGCCGCCCCTGGCTCATTTCCCTCTGACCCCGGCCTGCGGGAGGCCCTCCCTGCCCTGCTTCCCCCTCCCCCCGCCCGGTCCTCCAGATGCTGAAATCGAGGCTCAGAGCCTGAAGTACATGGTTCCCCAGCCTGGCCCTGCCCTGGACCACAGAGGACCTGTGCCCAGTAGGTGCTTTGTAATGTCGAATCTTCACACCTGGGCTGATCCTGAGTTGGGAGAGGCTGAGAGCCCACCCTTCATCCAGACTGACAGGTATGGGGGGGCGGGGCCTGCGACCACGCCTCCCTGACGCAGGAAGGTGGGGTCCTGCTGGGAGCCTTCACCTGGGCTGTGGCAGAGTCAACATGGAGGTTTATAAAGGGGACTGGCCCTGCCCCATTCCAGTGCCCCCAGGCTCTGAGGCCCATGTGTGCCCCAGGGAGGCCAGGGAGGGACGGTCTGGAGTCCCTGGGGTTCTCCTCCATGGGAACAGGCAGGCTCTGTCCGCTGCGGGGTGGGGACAGCTGAATGTAAATAGATCACCAGATGCTGGTCCTTGGCAGCTCAACTTGGGCCAAGGTCTTGTCACTGAGGCCAGATGATCCTCTGGGGCAGCGGGAGCCCCAGGATGGCACCGGGGGAAGTTGAAAGTCCACAGAGGGCAACTTTGTTAGGGTCTCTGCCTTGGCGCTGGCTTCCCCCCTCAATTACCCAGAGCTCAGTCCCAGGGGCCACCTTCCCCACGGCTCCCACCTGGGCCCTCCACCCCAACAAGGGCAGGATAGAAATATTTGGTTCTGACAGGCAGAGGAGGAGGGGCAGCACAGGGTAAGTGGCTCTAGTGGCGTCTGTTCTGAGCCCCCACCTTCAGGTATTCCCAGCCCCTCACTGAGTTGCCTTTGATTTGGCACAGGTACGAAGCCTACTAGTTAGTGAGTAATTTGGCTCAGGAACTAGCTTTTTAGAAAATGTGAATAGCTCTTGATGGTTCCGCTATCTATCAGCCACTATCACTATAGCATAAATTAGATTGTTCAGTATGCTTTCCTTCCAACACTGAAAAGCTGATGAGCTGCACAGAGACGCCAGGACCTCTTGGGGATCCCAGAGCACCATGGGAGGTGGGCTGCCTGGGCAAGGGCTGCCCTAGGAGAGTGGAGTGAGAAGGCATTGGGACAAATGAAGCTGCCCGGGGAAGGAGCGGGAGGACAAGACCCATTTCTTCTGCTCCCAGACGTTCTTAATGGGCCAGGCTGGAGGTGAGGACGGTTGAGGAAGAACCCATCTTCCTCCTCCTCCTCTCCCCCTTCCCCCACCCCTCTTCCTACCCCACTTATCCCCCCCACCCCACACTCGGGGCTCCCCTCTCAGGACCTGGGTTCAAGCACCTAGGGTCAGCATCAGACTTTAGGGTGTCTGGAGGATGAAATGCCACCTTCTATTGCTGTTAAGGCCAGGGAAGTGCCACTTGTTTTTCTGACCACGTGGATAAAGAGGGCAGCAGTGTAGACAGGGGTGAGGTGGTGGGCTCTGGAGGAGGTGGAGTGGCCATCTCACCCTCCAGTGCCTGTGGCAGTGGTGCTGAGGAGGAGGGGCAGACAGATCCAGGGCGCAGGAGCCTCCTGGGGGAGGGACTGGATCCCCTGGCTCCGGGGGATGCTCTCAGGTGGGTGAGAACGGTTCCAACTGCGGTCACGGAAGAGAGAGGGACCCAGGACCCACAGGTGTCAAGGGGACTCTCCCCAGCTGAGCCGAGGTTGAGGGAGCTGGTCCTGGCAAAGCGGGGCTCCCGCCGGGGAGAAGTGACAAGCCCTTCACCCACAGGCTTTTTGGAGCTTGAGCGGGGCCTCCACCAGGTCGTGGGGGGTGGATTGCGGCAGGTGAGCAGCAGGAGGCTCTGGACCAGTGTTCCTCAGTGACGCCGTGTGGCTGCAGCCGAAGCGGCTTCGGTCCAGCGCGGGCTCTGGGTGACGTGTGTGCCAAGACTCAGTGCTTTGCACGCTGCAAGCTCCAGAGGGTCTTAGGCCCTTCATGCCGATGGAGCAGGATTCAAGAGGAAGACGCTAGACTCCTGACCAAGACGGGCAATCCGGGAGCAAAGAATTGGGAGCCCTCGAGGAAGTGAGTTTCTGTATCCCGGCGGGTGTGATCACTCCGATCAGCCCCTCGTGGGGTACACGTGTGGGGGGCTGGCCCGGCCGTTTGCCAGCAGTTTCGTTCAGGAACAGGATGGGGAGTTCCCGCTGTGGCACAACGGGATCGGCCGCAGTTTTGATCCCCGGCCAGGCCCAGTGCGTTAGGGATCTGGTGTTGCTGCGGCTTAGGTGGAGACGGTGGCTCGAAATTGATCCCTGGCCCAGGAACTCCATATGCCGCAGGGCAGCCAAAAATGGGAAAAAAGAAGAGAAGAGAAGAGAAGAGAAACAAGGATGATTCTCCCGGTGGAGCCGCCAGCCCCGCCTCCAGGGATCATGACCTTCCCCAGCGTCACATGAAGCCCCCTGGCCGCTCACCTGCCTCGCTGGCTGAACTGCGGGCTGGCGAGCCCAGCGCCCCGCCTCCACTGGCTCTCCTGGGGACCACCGTGGGCGTCCCTCACACCAGGTTCCCCGGGGGGCACCCATGTGTGTTTTCACTTGTGGAGCTGGATGCTGTGGGGTGGGCTGTGTATATCCCGCACCCACAGGAGCAGGACTTAGCGTCCCCCAATTCCTGCCACCAGTGGACATGGCAGGTCACTGAGACCAGTGCTCTCCTGGGGGCAGGGTCCCCGACCCGCATCCCAGGTCCATGTGGGTCAGAAGCCCAGGTGGGTAGAGCCTCCCTGTGTCCTTCTCAGCCCTGTGTCCCCGGGGGGCTGACCTGCATGGATGGCATATGACCCCCTTGTCCTGGCCCTCTGGCTTCCAGTCAGGTTGGCAGCTGGGAGGGCCTGGCCATAGCAGGTGAGGGAGCAGTGAAGGAATTTGTCCGGACGCCTCTCTGGCCGTGGCCTAGTTGCTTGACCCAAGGTGGCCTGTTCTGCAGCTGCAGCTCCATCCTGGTCTGGCAACCCCTGCCCGGCCCCTTCAGTCTGGGGACACACTGTGTCCCCACCCACTGCTGCTGGCCCTGGGGGCCCTGCCCCGCCCCCACCAGTTCTGTCCTCTTTCTTCATGTGGACACGGCAAGGAGGGCTCGCGGCTGAGCAGCACAGGTACGAGACGGCCCTTTTTCTGACCATTTAAAATCTGTCTCTTATCACGGCCACTCCTTATCCTGGGACAGACCAGCCTCCCTCTGTTCTCTCTGCGGGGAGGTGAGTCAGCGCTGCGGATGTCCGGATGTCCGGAGATACAGCCCTGCGTCCCTCTGCTCCCTCCCTCCTGGGGCTCTGGGAGGCTCCCGGCCCCTCCCTGTCCTGGTCTTTGGGTCTTTGTTCTCCGAGCACAGCTGTGTCTTCGGGTGCCCTCGAGCAGGCCCAGACGTGACCTTGGTGGTATTGCGTCCTGTCTGCTGATGCTCTGATGGCGGGGCTCCGATCTGCAGGGCCAGCCCAGGGCTGGGGACGGGCCCTCCAGGCTGGGGACAGGCCCTCAGCATCATTTGTTCCTGGAGGGGGCTGGGAGCCAGTCCAGAGGCCTTTCCACATGCACTGTCTGAAGGGCAGTGGGGAGGGGGCTTATGGAGGCTGGGCTGTTGACCGAGAATTCCCTGCTCAGCCATGATACACGGGCCACCATGAGGGGAGGAGGCTGCCCTGGGGGCCAGGAGAAACTGCAGCCCTGCCCGGGGGGCAGGCCTGGCTGTGGGTCTGAATCACCTGTGGAGATTTGAAAAGTACAGGTGAAAATAAATAAATAAACAAAGGTACCGTTGAACATAAACAAGTGAATAAATGAAAGCAGAGGTGAAAATACATAAATAAAAGTACAGATGAAAATAAATAAATAAATAAGTAAGTAAAAGTTCAGGTGCCCAAGGCCCTCCAGGGACCCGCAGGGCAAGACTCAGTGGGCATTTCAAGAACACACCCAAGAGCTGGGGGCTTGGGGCCCAGGGTGGGTGGGCAGCACTGCAGGCTTAAGGCTGGGCCCAGGCAGCACAGGGAGGATGGGGGTGGGGTGGGGGGAGGCAGGGCTGTCCTGGGGTCAGCTGGGCTCCTGGTTACTCAGAAGCACAAGCTGAAGCCTATCTCTATGAACCAGAATGCTTGGAGCATCAGGAACTGGGGTTTCCGGAATGTTCCAGAATGTTCAGTGGGCCTGGCGGGGACCACAAACCACTCCAGGTGTTCAGGTCTTTGTGTAATAGTCAAATGTGGAAATGCTGGCGTCTGGATGTGTGGGTGTCCCCTTGTCCAGGCTGTGGGGTGCTGCCGGGGTGGTGGTGGGGAGCCTCCAGGCCATGTGGCAAGTTTCTGCAGCTCAGGTTACGGTGCGCCTTGCGCCTGGCAGAGCCGAGCAGGATGCGGGCCTCTGACGACTGCGCTTGCTCTGTGCCCTGGGCGGCAGGCCCTGGTGCAGCATGCCCAGTGCATGGCTCCAGGGGCAGCCCAGGAGGACTCTGAACTTATTCTAGGCTGTTCGGACAATTTCACAAGGGAACAGAGGAGAGTCACTGCCATGTCCCCCCCACATTCGCATGTGGAGCTCAACCCCCAGGGGGAGGGTGCTGGGGCCTCTGGGATACGAGTAGGGTTAGAGGTCACAGGTCACGAGGGCGGGGCCTCACCCACCTGTGGCCAACAGCCTCCAAGATCCCATCAGACACAGCCTTCCTCTGTCAGAACCTCCTGTCCAGCTGCCGTCCTTGGGCAAGTCCTCCTTGTCAACCCGCCCCCTGTCTATGACCTCTTCTCTCGCCCGCAGCAAAGACAAAGGCCTCCTTCCTGCAAGGCAGTGAGCAGCCACGTGGACACCCAGTCAGGCTCCACGGGGTCCAGCTTGTCACACACAGAAGATCACAAAGAAGAAAATCAAAATCACAGGCCGTCTTGTCACCTGGAGGCAAATTTTATTAGTCTTTTGCCCATCATTATTGTGAAATGTCTTTCTGCAGTTCTGGGGTTCCCCTCTCTGCAGCCTCTCTGAACCATGGAACCCAACGGCTCACTTACCCCCCATTTACCTATCCATCTACCCACATGTCCATCCATCCATCCACCCACATATCAATCGATTGATCTATCCATCCATTCGTCCATCCATCCATCCATCCATCCATCCATCCATCCATCCATCAACACACTTATCAATCCATCCATTCACCCTTATATCCATCCATCCACCCACATATCCATCCACACATTGATCGATGATGGGTCCATCCATCCATCCACATAGCCATCCATCCATCCATCCGTCCATCCATCCATCCATCCATCCGTCCGTCCATCCATCCATCCTCCATCAACCCACATATCCATCCATCCATCCATCCATCCACCCACATAGCCATCCATCCATCCATTCTTCCATCCATCCATCCATCCTCCATCAATCCACATATCCATCCATCCATCCATCCATCCATCAACACACTTATCCATCCATCCATTCACCCTTATATCCATCCATCCACCCACATATCCATCCACACATTGATTGATGATGGGTCCATCCATCCACATAGCCCTCCGTCCATCCATTCTTCCATCCATCCATCCATCCATCCATCCATCCATCCACCCACATATCCATCCATCCATCCATCCATCCATCCACCCATCCATCCACCCATCCATCCATCTATCCATCCATCCATCCATCCATCCATCTATCCATCCATCCATCCATCCATCCATCTATCCATCGACCCACATATCCATCCATCCTGCCCCCTCCCTCCATCTACAGTCCAACTTCCCTCCCTCCCTCCCTCCTCTCCTTCCTCCCTCCTGTCCTTCCTTCCTCCCATCCAGTAAATAGTTGCCGAGCACCTGCCATCTCTACTATCCCTGGTCCACTAGGAAATGAGGCTTTCCTGATTGAGGCTCCTTGAAGCTAAAGGCCCGCATTCCGGAGACCAGCCTCAGAGAAATAGCAGATTACGCAAGCCGGCCCCAACTCCACAACTCCCCCATGGATTCTGGTTTCGAATTCTTTCTTGGGACTTGCTTTTGCTGATTTGCTCCACACAGCTCAGTAGTGGAGGGCAAAAGCCCTGTATCGCTGGGAGCCTTGGCTGTCCGAGTTGTCGTTAGTCGAGGTTTAATTTGCTCCTTGGCTTCCTCCAAGGGAGACTTCGAAGCAGGTGAGTGGAGCCAGCCTGATCCCAGATGGGAGGTGATGCCCAAGGCAGGTGGGAGGAGGTGGTCCAGGAGAAGGTGCCCGTGGGTGCTGAGGGAGACCCCTGCGTTATGCCAGGGGGGTCCTGCCTTCTGGCTCAGGTGTAGGACAGCCCCAGGGAGAGCAGGCAGGGGTCCTAAAAGCAGATTCCTTCTGTGGTCTGGGTGCCAAGGTCATCTCCCAGCCCCAGTACTCTCTGACCAGGAGGCCAGACCCAGAGCCCTGGCCGCAGTGGGTCATGGCATGGCTGTGCTACCGAGAATTTGCCCCAAGAGACCCCTGCCCTGGAGAAAGGCAGTCTCTCCTGGGCTCCCCCGTGCCTGCTCCTCCTGCCTCAGGGTCCCCCCCATGTTCCAGCCCCTCCCCCACAGCTGGGGGCCTTTCCTTGAACTCTGTCCAGCTGAGCTGGAGCCTGGGGCCCTCTGGCCAGCACTTTCTGTCCCAGGCCCTGCCCAGTCCACCTTCCTCGGGCCCCTGAAGCGAATTCATAGGAGGGACGGTGCTTTCTCACAAAGTGCCCACGGCCCAGTCAGCAGGGAGCGATTGTCCCAGGGAAATGCTTGCTTGTCAGAGGTGGACACACTCCAAGCGATTTTACCTGGAGTCTGCATGAGGGTCAGATCAGATTCCTTTCTGCCAGGGCAGATTTCAATCTCCCCTGCTCATGCGAGGAGAGCACCACGTTTCCATGGCATCCCTGACCCTGTGCTGATGCTGGAGGAACCCGGAAGGCCTCTTGCCTGTTCCCACTTTCAGATGATGGGCCCAGGTGGTGGGGACGGAATCCCTGAGGTTTCTGACTGACAAGCCCAAAGGTGTGAAGTCAGGAGGGGCTTTATAGGGTCTGAGACCAACCTGGGAGGAACCTTGTGGGCCAGGGCAGGGCCTCCCGCCCTCCCCACCATGCTGGGGCACAGGGGACCTGTGAGGATGGAGGATGGGAGGATGGAGGATGGGGGAGGGAGGATGGAGGATGGAGGAGGGAGGATGGGGGATGGGGAATGGAGGGTGGGTGATGGAGGAGGGAGGATGGAGGAGGGAGGAGGAAGGAGGGAGGAGGAAGGAGGGAGGATGGAGGATGGAGGAAGTGAGTGTGGAAGATGGAGGACAGGAGGAGGGAGGAGGAGGATGGGGGTGGAGGAGGGAGGAGGGAGGAGGGAGAATGGAGGAGGGAGGAGGGAGGATGGGGAAGGGAGGAGGAGGATGGGGGATGGGGAATGGAGGATGGGTGATGGAGGAGGGAGGATGGAGGAGGGAGGAGGGAGGATGGAGGAGGGAGGAAGTGAGTGTGGAAGATGGAGGACAGGAGGAGGGAGGAGGGAGGATGGAGGATGGGGGAGGGAGGATGAGAGGATGAGAGGATGGGAGGATGGGAGGATGGGAGGAGGACAGGATGGAGGACGGCTCTGGGCCTCTCAGCGGGAGTGTCCGGCTGCTACTCTCTCAGGACTGGCCCTGGAAGCCTCCCAGTGCTGGCTTCCGGGTTTGGCCTGAATCAGTCCCTGTAATAGCCTCCCCTGGGATCTGGTCTCTTCCCTGCAGGAGGCAGCGTGGGAAACGGCTGGGGTGGCCACGGGGGCCTGCTCTGAAGCAGAACCCCCACCTCCCTCCAGCCTGGTCCCCACGGGAGGTGGGAGGGGCGTCTGGACAGAGCAAGCATTCTGTCCTCCACATCTGCACGCGTCCTCCACTGCCCACGGCCATGTCCACGGGTCACCCAGGCTCCCCCGGACCCCACACTCAGTAGGAATTCCACAGGCCAAGTTCTCCTCTCACGGGATCCCTTTAAGGACCTGCATCTAGCCTGCAAGTCCAGCCTTGCCCACCATCCACCAGGTCTTAGCAGCGACTGGTGTCACATGGTGTCCTGGTGGCCAGCAGTGGCCTGCCCTTCTCGGGGGTTGGCCCTGTGTATCCTTGGCCCCTCCCTAAAGCCTCAGGATCCTGCCAGCCTCTTCATCTGTCCCTGTTGCCAGAGCCAGCATTTAGCTTTCACCGTGTGTCACCGGCAGATCAGGCTTCACCATTTAGAGTAGAAGCAGCTGGTGGTGGTGGTGGTGGGGTGGGTCAGAGGATGGGCTGAGCAGTGCCTGGAAAGCCACCACAGTCTGGAATCGGGCCCTCTGCCCCTAGAGGGGGACAGCCCTGGGCCATGTCGATTTCATTCCTCCATCGACGCACCAGGCACAAGAAATGCGAGTGGGGCCAAGCACAGCAGCCGTGTCCTTCTGGGGACGCCGGTCTGGTAGGGGACTCGGACATTGACAAAAAAGCACACAGACGCCTGAGGATTGTCATCTGAGACTCGCGGTGATGGCGAGGCCCCTGGGCCGGGAGAGTGTGCCACGTGGGGACTGATCCTTGCCAGGGGGGCCAGGGAACGCCTCCCAGAGTTGATCACATTTGAGCAGCGCTCTCATGGATGCCTAAGAGGGTGGGAGATGAGCCACCGGAGGCTTTGCCACCTGGGCATGTCTGGTTGGCTTTTCAGGTGGAGCAGAGATTGGAGGGGTCCCGGAGGTGAGGAGAGCGGGTAGGAAGCTGGGGCCGTGGCCCAGGCGAGAAGCGACGGTCCCTGGGGTGTGGGTGCAGAGGGGAGGAAAGGGCGGCTCTGCAGGGTTGGAGCACATTCTCTTTTCCAAGTTAAACCAGGTCCTGGCAGGTCACTGCCAAGTTCTGGTCTCCAGTGCAGGTGCAGCCCGGGCCTGGCCTCTAGCTTCCCACTTTAACTGCCCTGACCTTTGCACGCTGGTTTCTCCAGGGTCTCTGCCTGCGTGGATTTGCCCCTGGGAGGTAATTGCTCTTTTGCGACCACAAGCCCACTGGCGCTGCCACTTGCTGGGCCCGGGGAGCCTGGTGCCTGCTGTGGTTTTATTTGATGAGCCGGGTTCCTGGCCTCTGGCTCCTTTGCACCCCTTGGCCATAAAAGCACTTTTATTTCCTGAGCGATGTTGTCGGCCTTATCCCTTCACGGGCCCACGGAGGGAGGCCCGAGGTCACGGGTGGGTGGGGCCACGGCCAGGATTTGCACCTGTTCCCAACACAGTGCCCCGGCCCCGCCCCTCCCCACCTGCCTCTGGGTGTCCCCTCCTTTGTAAAGTGGAGAAGCAGCGTCGCCAGCCTGGCGTGGGGAGGACAGCCCGACATCAGGAGACCCTCGTTCTCTCCTCTCCTCTTTCCTGTGGCCTCCCAGGGGGCAGGTGGGTCACCCTCGTCGGTGGTTCTCAACGGGGCTAGAGGTGGGGTGGGAGCCCCTCGATTTTGTCCCCCAGGGGACACTTGGGGACCTTTTGACTGCCAGAACTGGGAGTGGGGATGCTATTGGCATTTGGTGTATAAAGAATGTTTCTCATCATCTTTAGGGACAGAACAGGCCCCTCGAACAAGGAATAGAACATTTAGGCCCCAGGAGTTCCCTGGTGGCCTAGGAGTTACGGATTTGGTGTTACTACTGCTGTGGCTCAGGTTCGATCCCTGGCCTGGGAACTTTTGCATGCCGTGGGTGAGGCCACAAAATTTAAAAAATTCAAAAAAAGAATGTTCTGGTCCCAAATGTCCACAGCGTTGAGAGGGTGAGGCCCCTCCCCTGGGGGAAGCCCGGCCCAGCCTCCCTGGTTCACGGATCTGGGGCTCTGGGGGTCCTGGCACACGCTCTAGCCCCTCTGGGCTGAGAGCACTCGTCCACTGTTTTCCCATCTTTAATAAAGACTTGCTGTGGGCACTTGGCTGCCCTTGTGGAATAGCAGACAGAGTAAGAATTGAAACGCAGGCAGGCATGGCTCACGTCACTGAGGACAGAGCCAAGGAGAGAGCAGGCACAGCCTGATGTGGTCTCTGCTGTCATGGGGGGGAACAGAGTGCAGCTTCTGACCTAGATCTGTCCGAGGGTGGTGGCTTTGGGGTGGCCCAGGACACACCAGGCCGGAGGACAAGGCACGTGCAAAGGCCCTGGGGAATCCACCTCTCCGAGCTGAGAGGCAGGAAGAAGGAAAAGTGCCCCGGGGCCTTGGGGTCAGGCCCAGCCTGGGAGCCTGTGACTGCTTTGCGGGCCTCCCTTGTCCCTCCTGGGCACTCTGGCACCCCAGCACATGTTCATGTGGACTTTTTACTCCACCGTCTCAGGGGAAGAAGGCTGCCAGGGCATCAACACGAGACATGGCACATGTTGGGGTCCCTGTCCCATGATATGGAGAGGACAACCTCCATTCTAGCCCTGTGGCTGGCAACACAGCCTGGGGTGGCCATGCCCACAAGTCTTAGAGCCTGCCCAGTGCCCTGGTCTCAGCCATCCTGCCATCTCTCCCGGACTCATTCTCAGCACACGGGTACAGGATGGGGAGGGGGCTGTGCAAGGGCACAGCTTGGAGGCGTTTCCCCAGGACCCGACAGCCAAGTCCACCCTGGTGGTCAGGGAAGCAGGCCCACCGTGGCCTCGCATGGGCACCCAGGAGGGCTGGACCCTGGGCAGGGCTGGCTGGGAGGACGGGTGTTTGTTCCTTGCAGATGCATCCACTTTCCCGGCTGTGAAACCATGCCTTGGTCTTCAGACTTGGCGTCTAGACTTTCCCGGCCCAGATAATATCCTAGCAACCTCTCGGGGTGACCCGACACCCGTGGTTAGAGCTGCAAAGTTGTTTACATCGAGCTGTAGGGCGTCTGAGAGGTTTTGGCGAGTTCAAAGCTGGGGGAATGATAGTTCAGAAAGTCCAAAAGTCGATCCTGGGGCAGCGGGGGCTGAAAACAAATGGGCTGACTTTTCAGGAACGTGAGCTCTGAACTCTCCACACACCCCGAGGCATGTGGGAGTTGCCGGGCTGGGGAGGAGCCTGCATCTTCTCCGTGGAGTCACATCTCTTGCCAGAGGCCACAGACATGTGCTCCCCTGCTCTGCCTCCCCGAGGTGCAGGTGTCGGGCTTGTGGCTGCTGGGGCTTCACTGGGAAGTGGTGTGTGTGTGTGTGTGTGTGTGTGTGTGTGTGTGTGTGTGTGTGTTGGAGGGTGGGGGGTGCCTGAGATTGAATCAGAAAAAGAAGCAGAAGATTCTGAAAACCTTAAGGGCAGCACATAGTAGGTGCTCAACATTTGTGAGCAGACAAATCAATAAAGGCACTTTTAAAATAACGATGACGATGACATTCCTGTGATTGTTTTTTTTACTGTTATTACTGTTTTGAAAGATTCAGGGATAGTGAAATGAAAAAAAAAGAAAAAAAGGAAAAGAGAAGGAAAGAAAGAAAGGAAGGAAAAAAGAGAGAGAAAGGATGAAAGAGAGAAAGAAGAAAAGGAAGGGAAGAAGGAGAGAAGAAAGTGAAAGGAGGAAAAAAGAAAAAGAGAAATCAAAAGAGAAAAAGAAAGAAAGAGGAAGAGAGAGAAGAAGAAAAAAAGAAAATGAAAAAGAAAAAGGCAAAGGAAAATGATTAGATTCCTGGAAGTAGAATCGCCAGGTCAGATTGCTAGATATTGGCCAATTGCCCTCCGGAGAAGTTGGGCAGCCTTACACTCAGAACAGCAACGAGTGAGGTGTTTCTCGGGGTCCCCCCAGCACGGGGGGTCATCCACCTTTAGCATCTCTGGTAGGGGAAGGCATGCAGTTCTCTGATTTTGGTCGAGGCTGAGTATCTTCCACGTGTGTAGGAGTCATTTCTGTTCCCCTGGGCAGCTGGCCTTTTCCTGGGTCCTCATTAGTGCTGCTCTGGAACAGTTCTGGTTCACATGCCTTCTTGAAAAGTGATGTAGCCACACTTTCTGGCCACGTGGTGAGTACTGGCTAATACGTTGAAAAGGGCAGTTTCGTGTAACGACCGAGTTGAGCAACTAACTGCAGTTAGAGCCTCGAAGATCTTCCTTTCCTCCTGGCACGGAGGGCTGGCAACATTCAGGTTGGGTCCTGAGTGAACTGCAGCGAGCCCGGGATGGATGTGTATGCTGAGCTGGAAGCAGACCATTGTCCTATAGCCATGGCACTTTGCAGTTGTTTCGTTACCGCAGCACAACCTCTCCTAGACTGACTAGTACATTTTCTTATTGATTCTTAAAAGCTCTCTATTTGTTAAAGGAATTTGTTCTTTATGATATGAATGACATATTTTTTACAGTTCTTTTGACATTGTGATTTTTTTACCATTGAAAAGAGCAATTTTTAAGATGCATTTTAACTAAAAATAATAATAAATTATATTTTTTGTAGAAGAATGGCTAGGGATGTCATTCTATAAATCTTCTTTTTTTATTTTCAAGTTAATAAGTCAAAACTCTGGCCTGGACTGTTTTTCTTAGCAATAGTAGTCATATGTATAGTGAGAAAAGCATAGGATACTCATAAGATCTGAACACTTACCTGTTTCATATTAATTTTATGTCTACCTATACAATAAACTATTATAATAGTTACATTAGAAGATTTTAATAAGATACGGTTTTACATAGTCCAAACTTACCAGGCTTTCATGAATTTTTTTTCATGTATAAGAATCCCTTGCCTATTTTAATTTAAAAAAAATTTAAAAAATCTTCTTGTTTTCTGTTCCTTTTCTTTGTATGGCTTTATTAAGAGATAATTCAAATGCCATAAAATTCATCCATTTAAAGTATATATCCACAGATATAGTTTTAGAATGTTTTCATCTCCCCCAAAAGAAACCTGATCTCAATTAGAAATTATTCCCTTCCCTTCCCTCCTCCCAAACCTCAGGCAACCATTAATCTACTTTCAACATGCTATTGACCTGGGACTCTATAGACATTCCAAACCCAGTGGAATCGGATCATTTGTGGTCTTTTGAGACTGGCTTCTTTCACTTAGCATAATTATTTTGAGCTTCATGTACCCGTACTCCATTCTTTTTCTTAATGGCTGAATAATATCCCATTTTATCTGCTGATGGGCATTTGGGTTGTTTCTGATTTAAGACTATCAGGAATAATGTTGTTATGAACATGGATGTGCAAGTTTTTGCATAGATATGTGTCTTTATTTCTTCTTCTTGGATGTTGGAATTGCTGGATCATATGATCACTCTAATGGTTAGCATTTTGAGAAGCTGTCAAACTGTTTTCCAGTGTGGCTGCACCCTTTACCTTCCTACCAGCAATGTGTGAGCATTCTAGTGTCTCTACATCCTCACCAACACTTGCTATCGTACGGCTTTTTAAATTGAGGTCTGGGTGGTGGACAATATTACCTGTTTCAGGTGTATGACATAGTGATTCACAATTTTTAACGGTTATATTCCATTTATATTTATTGTAAAATATTGGCTATACTCCCTGCATTGTACAACAGATCCTTGCTACTTGTTTATTTTATATAATGTAGTAGTTTGTAGCTCTTCATTCCCTAGCCCTAGCCTGCCCCTCCCCCTTTCCTCTCCCCACTGGTAACCACTAATTTGTTCTTTCTATCTGTGAGTCAGCTTCTTTTTTCTTATATTCACTAGTTTGTTGTACTTTTTAGATTCCACTTATAAGTGATATCATACAGTATTTGTCTTTCTCTGACAATACCCTCCAAGTTCAGCCATGTTGTTGCCAATGGCAATATTTCATTTTTTGTGGTTAAACAGTATACCATTGTATATATATTATTGCCTGCTTTTGTTTTAAAAAAAAAATTGAGCCATCCATGCGAATGAGAAGTTGTTTCTCATTGTGGTTTGGATAAGCATTTCTCTAGTGACTTTAAATATTCAGCATATTTTCATGTCCTTACTGGCCATTTATATATCTTCTTTTGAGAAATATCTATTCAAATATGTTGCCCATTTCTAAATTGCATTGTCTTGTTATTGCTGAGTTGTAGGAGTTTTTTATGTATTCTAGAAATAAGTTCCTTATCAGATGTTTTATTTACAAATCTTTCTCTCCCATTCTGTTTGTTGTGTTTCCATTTTCTTGATGATATTGCTTGCAACACAGAAGCATTTAATTTTGATGAAGATCAATTTATTTTTTCTTTTGTTGCTTGTGTTTTTGACATTGTATTCAAGAAGTCTTTGCTTAATCCAAGGCCATGAAGATCTAGTCCTATATTTTCTTCTAGGAGTTTTATAATGTTAGCTTTTACATTTAGGTCTCTGGTCCATGTCTAGTGAATTTTTGTGTATGGTGTAAGGAAGGGGTTCAACTGAATTCTTTTGCATGTTGAAATCCATCTGTTCTGACACTTTTTGTTGAAAATACTATGTTTCCCCATCAAATGGTCTTGGTACCCTTGTCAAGAGTGTATATAGGAGTTCCCGTCGTGGCGCAGTGGTTAACGAATCCGACTAGGAACAATGAGGTTGCGGGTTCAGTCCCTGCCCTTGCTCAGTGGGTTAAAGATGTGGCGTTGCCGTGAGCTGTGGTGTAGGTTGCAGACGCGGCTCGGATCCCGCGTTGCTGTGGCTCTGGCGTAGGCCGGTGGCTACAGCTCCGATTCAACCCCTAGCCTGGGAACCTCCATATGCCTCGGGAGCGGCCCAAGAAATAGCAGCAACAACAACAACAACAAAAGACAAAAAAAAAAAAAAGAGTGTATATAAATGTGAGGGATTACTTCTGGACTCTCTATTCTGTCCCATGATTCTTTTTTTTTTTTTTTTTTAATTTTTAGGGCCACACCTGTGGCACATGGAGGTTCCCAGGCTAGGGGTCTAATCAGAGCTGTAGTCACCAGCCTATGCCACAGCCACAGCCGCATCAATGCCTGATCTGAGCCATGTCTGTGACCTATACCACAGCTCACAGCAACGCCAGATCCTTGACCCACTGAATGAGGCCAGGGATCGAACACACAACCTCATGGTTCCCAGTCAGATTTGTTCCTGCTGCGCCGTGATGGGAACTCCTGTCCCACGAGTCTATCCTCACGCCAGTGCCACACTGTTTTACTACTGTCGCTTTATACCAAGTGTGAAATATGGAAGTGTGAGTTTTTCAACTTTGCTCTTTTTCAACATTGCTTTGGTTATTCTGATATATTTTGTTCATTTATTACTGTAAAATGAATAGTAGGAGCAGCTTATTAATTTCTGCAAAAATGCGAAGACAAAACCCAGCTTTGATTTTGATGGGGATCGCATTGAATCTGTAAATCAGTTTGGGGACTGTTGCCATCTCAATGTTAATCTCTGGATGGATGAGCATGGGATGTCTTTCCATTGATTTAGATCTTCTTTAACTTACATTTCAACCCTGTTTTAGGAGTTCCCGTGGTGGCGCAGTGGTTAACGAATCCGACTAGGAACCATGAGGTTGCAGGTTCGATCCCTGCCCTTGCTCAGTGGGTTAACGATCTTGGTGTTGCCGTGAGCTGTGGTGTAGGTTGCAGACGCGGCTCGGATCCCGCGTTACTGTGGCTCTGGCGTAGGCCGGCAGCTACAGCTCTGATTGGACCCCTAGCCTGGGAACCTCCATATGCCGTGGGAGCGGCCCAAGAAATAGCAAAAAGACAAAAAACAAAAAAATAAAACAAAAATCAACCCTGTTTTATAGCTTTCTGAGTACAAATCTTGCTCTTCTTTTGCTAAATTTCTTCTAAGTTAAACTTCTTCCCATGTATTTTATTCTTCTCGCTGCTATTACAAATGGGGTTGTTTTCCTAATTGTACCATGCGTTCCTGGTATATAAAAATACAATTAACATTTGGTATGTTGACCTTGTCTTTTGCCACATCGATGAACTTGATTATTAGTTCAAATAAGGTTTTTTTTTTTTCCCCCCCCCAGTGGATTCCTTTCTAATTTCAACATATCATTCAAAAACATTCAAAAAGGTCATATTGTCTGTCAACAGAGATAGCGTCATTTCTTTTCTAGGCTGGATACCTACTATTTCTTTTCCTAGCCTAGTTTCTCTGACGAGAACCTCTCGCACGACGTTGGATCAAAGTCCTTGTCCACGGTCTTAAGAGGGAAGAATCCAGACTTCCAGGATTAAGTTGATGTTAGATGTGCTTCTTTCATAGATGCCCTTCTTGGGTGGAGGATGTTCCCTTCTCGTCCTAGTTTATTGAATGTTTTCATCCTGAGATAATGTTTTGTTAAATGCTTTCCCCACGTCCATCGAGATGAACTCGTGGTTTCGCCTTTTATTCTAACAATGTGGAGTATAACATGGATTGATTGTGCCTGTGTCGAACCAACCTACCCTTCCTGGGATAAATGTCATGTGGTCATAGCATATAATCTTTGCATATGTTTTTAGATGCCTCTGGGTCCAGTTTGCCAGTGTTTCACCGAGGCTTTCTGCGTCTATATTCATTAGGATTTGTGGTGTTTTCTAACCCTATTTCAGAGTCTTGCATGGTCTGTGGTTTTCAAATTTTTGTTCTATCTCTGTTGAATTTGGTGTCTGTGTTATACTAGCTTTTTCTAAACATTTTCGAAACTTTTGCACGTTTTCCATGCCCTGAAACAGTTTAAAGGGTATTGGAATGCTCTGTCCTCTAAAACTGCGTTAGAATTCCCATGTGAAATCACACAGCCTAGTGCAGCTTTGGCTTGGGATAGAGCTATCTATTTAAGAACGTCATTCCTTTTTTATGGTAATTGGGTCATTTTCTTTTTTCTCTCTCTGCTGGGGTTCAGGCTTCTAATTTACATTTTCTTAGAAAGAATCTGTTTCATCCAAGGGGGCATAGGTATTTCCATGGCGAAGGTCATGGAAATACCTTTTGTGGTTCTTTCCATTTTCTCTGTCGATATTTCTCTATTTGTATTGTCTTATTCTGTGTGTGGACATATTCTCACTCTTCCTTGACTAATGTAGCTATAGCTGAATGGCCCTTTTCCCTCCAAAGAGCCGGCTTGGCTGAGCCTTCCTTCCCAGGGGTGATGCTGCGCCTGGAGGTGCGCTCTGAACAGCCCTCTCTCTTTCCCATCTCTCTCTGGAGGAGTCAGCCCTGCCTTGTGCTCTGAAGGCTCTTAGCCCTTCCTCCTCCTCCCCCTCTCCTCAACAAAGCCTCTTCTATGTCAAATCTCCTATTCTTTTAATTAAAAAAATTTTTTTTTCTTTTTGGTTGCACCTGCGGCATACGGATGCTTCTGGGCTAGGGGTAGAACCTACACCCTGGCAGCGACCCAAGCCACAGCAATGACAATGCCAGATCCTTAACCCACTGAGCCACCAGGGAACCCTGCTGTCAAATCTTATCTTTGCATCTGGCTCTTGGCACACTGAAATGAGCCCCCGTTGTTTCCTGGAGAATGAACTAGAAGAAGCAGGGAAGGGGCCAAGGCCATCTGCCTGGTTGTCACAGGGGCCTGGGAGCAGGGGGACCCTGGCCTGATCCCAGAAAGTGGGGAGCGGGAGGGGGCATCCAGTAGGGGCTGGGTCTCAGGGCTGTTTGGGAGCAGTGGGGCTCGGGCACATAGCTGCACAACTTACACTTTATCATGGATTTTGCTTTAGACATTCCTTCCCAGGATCATAAGAATCAGGCGAAACAACAAATCTGAAGACGGAGTTGCAATGTGTCTTCACAATCTCTCAACTTTGCTTTAGCCCCCGCTGGCAGATCTCAAGATCTTACAGGAGCAAGAGATGTGGCTTTAAAGGGGACAAGCAAAGCTTATTAAACAGCCTGGAGCTGGCCCTGCTCCTGGCCCTGCACGCGGAGGCTGGAGGGCAAGGTGGCCTGTCACGGACGTTGCAGGAGGATCTGGCTAAGCTCCGGTGAGGTCTGGACAAGATGCCTGACCCAGGATGCAGCCGTGGAGGGCTGGCAGCCAGCAGTCCACCTTCCCCCAAGATGCGAAAAGACGGAAAAGCCTGGGAGTTCCCTGGTGGCCTAGTGGTTAAGGACTTGGCGTTGTCACGGTTCTGGGTTACTACTACAGCATGGATTTGATTGTGCTGTAGGCATGGCCAGCCCCCCCAGAAAAACTCCCCAAAACAGGAAAAATCAAGCAAAACCTGACATTTTTTGGATGGGTTTTGTGCTGTCCATCTATTTTGGTGTTTTTTTTTTTTTTTTTTTTTTTTTTTGCAGGAGGGTGGGAGCACTCGGCACAGTTTTTCTTTTAGGAAATAGAATGTTCTGGTGAGAGAGAACTGCAGAGATGATTGTAGCAGAGAAGGCAAAGGGGGAGGTCGGGTGGAGGGTCTTCCTGCTGCCCAGAACCCTGCGTGTGGCAATCCCAGATTAATCCACCATCTACACCAGACCCTCCCCAGACTCTGCTCCGGGTCTACACACTCTTCGCACCTGTGTTGTGCCGTTCAGGAAACCGAGGGGCCCTGTGAGGTCCGGCAGCGAGGGCAGGGCTGAGCTGAGAACCCCCTCCCGCCTCCCCACCGCACCATCCCCCTGCCAGGGTGCCCAGACTCAGGTGGCGCTGCTGCTCAGGGCGGTGCCTGCACTGAAAGCAGACGCAGCATCTCAAGCGGGGGTACACCTGGCCGTGGTGTGAAGGTGCACCAGGTGTGCCCTGCCCCCTGCTTTAAAGCTCACTAGGTGAACTTGAGCTCATTGCAGGCAAATGCTGAGTGCTATGCATGGCTCTGAGCCCCTCTCTGGGCTGGGGGAGCACCAGAGGCCTCCTGGGACTCCTGGAGGCGGGGGCATGCCTGCCCCTCGGTCCCATCCCACGTGGTTTCTGACCAGCCCTGCATCTCCCGCCTTCCCATCTCTTCCTTCACTGTCCCGCACTCTCTGCGGGGAGCCCTGTCCGGTCTGAGCTGGCTGCTGGGTGTCTGGGTGAACACGCTTACAGCACAGGGCCAGCCAGACCTGGAAATTGAGCACATGTCAGAGCAGTGATCCCCCAAATGCTGGGGTGCCCATGGGGATGCACCAGGAGGCCTCTCCAAGCCTCCTTCCACGTGCCAGGTCCTGGGGACCAGCTGGGGCACAGCTACAGGAACCAGCTTATTGGACAGACTGGCCTCCTGGGGTCCCAAGAAAGGACTTTATTTTCCCCAACCCTTGGCTTCAAAGAGCCCCTCTTTGGAAGTTCCTGTTGTGGCTCAGCGGTAACGACCCCGACTCGTATCCATGAGGATGTGGGTTCGATCCCTGGCCCTGCTCAGTGGGTTAAGTATCCGGCATTGCTGTGAGCTGTGGTGTAGGTGGCAGACACGGTTGTGATTTAGCCTTGCTGTGGTTGTGGCGTAGGTCTGCGGCGGCAGCTCAGATTCAGCCCCTAGCCTGGGAACCTCCATATGCCACGGGTGGGGCCCTAAAAAGAAAAAAAAAAAAAAAAGAAAAAAAAGAAAAAAAATCCAAGCGAGGTCCCTTTGAAGTGTCCCTTCTGTGGCTCATGGTCGGGTGCGGATGTTTCATGAAGCCAGTGTAACTTTAATTTCAGATTATCTCACTTCCAGGGGCTTCCAAGGGCCCAGGAGTGACTTGGGTGTTGTGTTTACAAGGCCATGTGTACAGGCGGGGAGGGCTGTGGCCTGGCCAGTTGGGACAGTCCTCCAAAAGCCGTCACAGGTGGCCAGGCTCTGGGAAGCAAGGAAGGGCGTTTTCTGGGGTGAGGTCCTGTGCTCGGGGTGGAGGGGGGGGCTGTGTCTGCCTGCCTCTCGTACTCCCCAGGAGTTTGGTGGCCCAGATGGTCAGGTGCCAGGCCTTGCACAGGGGCTGGGGGAGGAGGAGGACAAGGGGGCAGCGGGCAGGGGGCAGCTGGTTGAGCCCTGAGCTTGTGGCTCCATGGGAAAAGGAGGAGGGCGCCAGACCCTTAGGGCCTAGAGCGTGGGTCCCGGCCCCTGGCTGTGGGTAGAGCCGGGCTGGCGGCGGGAAGGGGCCTGCTCTCTGGGACCCCTGCCCCCCTGGCCGTGGGCTCATCCCCAATGAGACCCATGGTGGCCGTGGGCAGGCGGAAGCTGGCTCCTCCATCTCTGACCCTTCCCCAGGTTGCGCAGCAGTCGGGGTGGGGGTGGGCTCGGGCCATGGGTCCCATCTGCCCAGCAGAACAGCAAGCGGTCAGGGCAGAGGGCTCTGGAGCCTAGGACAGTGGCTCTGTCCCCTGGTCCCTAGGACAGTGGCTCTGTTCCCTGGTCCCTGAGAACTACCAGCCGGCGAGCTGGCGTGAGCTCCTCGGGTCCTTCGGAATCTAGCTTTTCTCCTCCAGCAGCCAGGGCTGAGGTGTCAAAGCGGGGCCTCCCAGCCTGGCTCCCTGGGTCCCCGCTCTGTGACCTCGGGCCAGTGACATCATGCACATGCCCGGCCTCGCTTTCTCGGGTGAGTATGAAATGCGTCAGTCTATCAAAAGTGCTTAGACTGGCGTCTGGCGCTAAGAGCTTGGAGCCTGGGAGCCGTGGGCACCAGCGCACAGGGCGAGACGGCCACGCCCTTGACACCCCAGTATGGGGGCTGCACACACTGAAGTGTCTTTGTCACTCGCCTCACAGCCCAGGGCGGGAGGGGAGGGGGAGGTGGGCTCCTAACCCTCCCTGGGGTGTCAGATCCTTCCAGCTCGTGGCCCCCTTAGGGCCTCAGAGTCTTCCTCGAGGACCCTCTGCCAACTGGGGGTTCAAGGGAGGTTCCAGTGGGTCGCGCCTGGGCCATCGCCACCCACCTGCCGTGGCCACACGGACCACAGGGAGGCTGGGACACGGGGATGGCTGTGTGTCTGCTCTGTCTTACCTGTTACAGCAGCACCGAGAAATATGAGGGGCAGGAAGGGCCTGCGAGGGCCTGGCCAGTGGGCACGTTAATCTGCCTTCCAGTTACAGCCAAACCGGGTTTGCCAGCCCTGGCTGAGGTCACAAGGGGAAGCCCTCTGTCACCAGCCACCTCTTAAATCCCTTAATCTTATTATTCCTTGGTAGGAAGGCTCTGACATTCTTTTCCTATTAAAAAAAAAAAAAAAAGTCCGATAATTTTCTTTTTTTTCTTTTCTGGCTCTTTAGGGCTGCACCTGCGGCATATGGAAGTTCCCAGGCTGGGGGCTGAGTCAGAGCTATAGCCACTGGTCTACACCACAGCCACAGCCACACGGGATCTGAGCTGTGTCTGTGACCTATACCACAGCTCACAGCAATGCCAGATCCCTAACCCACAGAGCGAGGCCAGGGATCAAACCCGCATCCTCATGGATGCTGGTCAGGTTAACCCCTGAGCCACGATGGGAACTCCCTGATAAGTTTCTTAAACTGCATTCTTTTATTTATTTATTTATTTATTTCTATGCTGGATTTGCAGGAGGATCATTCCCTGTTGGGGCCAAGGAGGGGGTCCTGCTGGCTGTTAGGGCAGGGAAAGCATTTCTCAGACCGTCTTCTCGAGGCCTCTTCTGGCCCCTTGCTGCCAGCCCAGGTGACAGAGCGACAGATCAGCAGAGCGCAGGCTGCCGCACAACTGAAGTCCCAGGAATCGCTATGTTTCCTCCAGCCCCCCTCCCACCGCACTGTAGACGGGTCCTGCACTTGGTCGTGGGGGAACACTGGCTAAAGGGCAAATCTGGAGTTCTCGTGGTGGCTCAGCAGGTTCAGAATCCAAGCAGTATCCTTGAGGATTCGGGCTCGAGCCCTGGCCTCGCTCAGGGGGTTAAGGATCTGGCGTTGCCATGAGCTGTGGTGTAGGTCACAGATGAGGCCTGGACCCCTGTTGCTGTGGCTGTGGTATAGCTTGGCAGCTGCAGCGTCTATGCAACCCCTAGCCTGAAAATCTCCGTAGGCTGCAGGTGCAGCCCTAAAAAGCAAAAATAAAATAAAATAAAATAAGATAAAATAAAACAAAACAAAATAAAACAAAACAGAAGGCAGATCTGCAGGCGCCCCCCCAGTTGCCCGGATGCGGACTGACATTCAGGAGAGCTAAGGAATGTGAACGTTTAGTAGGTGCCCGGGAGATGCTGACCCGGGGCTGCCTGCAATTCGGGGAGCCAGGCTGTGGGGGACGGTGAGAACCCCCAGACATGGCCCTGTTTGGGGGAACGTGGAGGTCTGGCAGGGACGGTGAGACAGGACCCCTGATGAATGAAAAAAAAAGCACGACTTAAAAGACGTTTGTATTTTCTGCCACGGACTTGCTGAGGACTCGGCCTGGGAGGCAGCCTCTCTGAAGGCTGTGAGGGGCGGCTCTGAAGAGGCGGGGTGGGGGAGGGAGCAGGGGGTTGCAGGGGAGCCAGAATACACGGAGAGGATTTTGCGACAAAAGCCAGGGAGTCAGAACATCAAAAGATTACCATTGGAGGTCCCGCTGTGACGCGACGGGACTGGTGGTGTTTCTGCCGCAGCAGGATGCAGGTTCGATCCCCGGCCTGGCACAGTGGGTTAAAAGATCCAGTGTGGCCTCAGCTGCAGCCGTGGCGTAGGTCACAAGGGCGGCCTGGAACTGATCCCCAGCCCAGGAACTCCATATGTCTTGGGCGAGGCCATAAAAGGAAAAACAGATTACTGTTTATGAAAGAAAAAACACATGTCTCAAGTCAGTGAATTTAGCACTTTTCTCTGGATGCGAAGATGCAAGAGTCTGGGCTTCCTGGAATCGTATCTTTTAAATTTCTTATTTATTTTAAAAATTTTATTGGAGCAGAGTTGATTTACAATGTTCTGTTATTTTCAGGTGTGCAGCCAAACGAATCAGTTACACATCCACACATATCCATTCCTTTCCAGATTCTTTTCCCGAACAGGTTATTTCTGGATATGGAGCAGAGTTTTCTGTGTTGTGCCGTAGGTTCCTTGCTGACTATCTCTTTGATATAGTCATGTGTCTCTGTTAATCCCAACACCCTAATTTGTCCCTTCCCCCCCCCCCGTTTCCTTCTTGGTAAATATCAGTTTTCTTTCAAGATCTGAGTCTATTTCTGTCTTGTAAATAAATTCAGTAACACGGATGGACCTAGAGGTGATCACAGGAGGGGAAGGAAATCAGACAGGGAAAGACCACGTGAGGCCACGACTATGTGGAATCTGATAAAAATGATACAAGTGAACTTATTTACAAGTGAGATCCTTTGGTTGACAGGCACCTGAGCTCTCCGGGGCCAGTGTCCTGCTTTCCTCCATCCTGAGTGTCCTCGGGGGCACAGTCGGGGGCAGCTGGATGGATGGATGGATGGATGGCTGGATGGATGGATGTTTGTGGATGGATGGATGTTTGTTAGATGGATGGTTGGTGGATGGATGGATGGATGGATGGATGGATGGATAGAGGTTTAGTTGATGGATGGATGGTTGGTGGATGGATGGATGTTTGTTAGATGGATGGATGGATAAATGGATGGATTTTTGGACGGCAGGCTGCTAGTCTTACGTCCTCACTCCTGGGTCATTTTGCTTGGGGTGCAAACACCATAGGAGGTGCTCTCAGCCAAACACTTCCGTAGCCTAAGTGTGCAGACTGGCACAGACAGCTGGTCTATGTGACGGCACTCCAGCAGTTTCCATGCCAGTTACCAGGTGAGATTTTGCACTGCTTTTTCCCTGGCTTGGACATGTGGAAAAACAAACCACATCACCCCCGAGCCTGCAAGACAGCAGCCTCTCCGACCACATCCCGCACCCCAGTTGACACCCCCACTCCCCCAGGTGTCCCGGGCCATCCACTCGGGACGCCGGGCTGGGGAGGGAGCCCTGCCTTTTGGCCCACTTTGCAGGGGCAGGTTTCTAAACTGGGCTCCGACAAGAGTTAGACTTATGACTGAGTTTATTTAAGGAGGAAGCAGCAATGAAGTCCGACACCCAGGAAGAGATGAGCTGAGAGCTCCGCGGGAGACACAAAACAGGTTCCGCCTAACGCAGGACGCGTTATTTAAAAATCCCCTGGCCAGCGGGCCAGACGCCGCTTGGAGGAGATGAAAAGAGTTCATTTCCTTCCTCCAGATAAACACACCAGCAGCCAAATCCTTCCCTGATGATAAATGGTTTCCTCCTGCCACCAGCGTGGGGGGTCGCGCCTCACGACTGGCCGGAGCCTGTGGTCCATCGGGGGCCCCGCAAGGGCAGCGGGAGGAGGATGCTCCTGCAGCAGGGTCCCCATGGGCCCAGCCTGTCTCCAGGCACCCAGATGCTGCTTATCTGCCTCCAGATCCCCCACAATTCTCAAAATACCGGGAGACGCACAGGGACGGGGGTGGGGGTTGCGGCTATGACATCCTGCCCCCCCCAGGACTCTGGGATTTAAGAGGATGGGATTCTAGAAGGAAAGGAGCTGGCGACAGCCAGGCAGCGTCCTCGCGCCACGGGTCAGGAGGGTGCTGTGGCCCTCCTTTTGGAAGAGATCATCTGGTTCTGCCTTCTCAGGGACAGGGCATGGCTTTGGTGGGCATCTGAGTGCCCCTGCTGAGGCTAAAATCCCTCTAAGCAAGGAAAGGGGCCTCTGAGACCCTGGACCCTCTGTTGCCCCTCACGTGGGGCCCCCGGGGAGTGGATTCTGGTCCCCAGGAACCCAACAGCCTCATTCAAGTTCAGCAGTGCTCAGGGCACCCAGACGCTGTAGGAGCCCAGTCCAGGTGCCCTGCTAAGGCCAGGGGCCCCTTGCAGGGAACGTGCCAGGCCAGGGTCAGGGAACCCAGCTTCACATTCATCTCCCCAGGCCATTCTCAGGAGCCTCAGGTCTCCTGGGCCTCCCGGGGTCCCCAGTTCCCAGGACCAAACCAAGAATGCTGTTCCTGGAGCAGGTTTTTCAGGACATGCTCTGGCTGTTCTCAGGTTCTATACCTGCGGCTCCCTGGGGGCCATGTGGCTCTGGGAGCCCTGAGAGGCCAGGAGCTGTGACTGGGGCCACCAGCTGGCCTGAGACCCCCATCCTGGGCTCTTAGGGAAGTAGCGTGGGGGGACGATGACAGCTGATGAGGGACGTGGAGGAGACATCGGGGGTGGGGACAGGTAAATGGGCTGCTCACGGATGGCCTTCAGTCTCCCCGATGGGCACCAAGCCCAAACCGAGCCCTGAGAATAAAGGCCTGCCTTCCACACACCCATTACCTGGAAAGGATTGGTCAAGCCCTAGCCAGCTCCCAGGCGGGCATGGTGATCAGACACCCACTTCTGGCCCCACCCAGCTCTCCAATCCCTGGGCACACCCGGGGCTTTCTGGCCTCTTGGCCTTGGTCCATGTGGTGCCCAGCACTCCCGGGCATGTGTGGTCCCTGGGCACCTTCCCCCTGCTCATGGCTGAGTCCACCGTTAGGAAGCCCTGCCTGGGGCTCTCTGCCCATCCTGGTCAGGACTCACCTCCTAGCTGGACTGGCACCCCGTCAAAGTCCGGGGGGCCTGGATCTCCTGCCCAGGCCTCCCCCTGGATCTCTGGGGGGGGGGTGCACAGCTGAGAGAGCTGGTCAAGTCTCCTGCGAGAGAGCCAAGAGAGCTGGGGGGCCCCTGTGGTCCCGGGAAGACCTGGCCTGGGTAGGGGCGTTACCATGGCGGTGTCCCAGCACTGAAATCACACCCTGCAATGCCAAGACCATGGACGGGGCAGGATTTCCAGGCCCTGCCGGGCAAGGGTCCTCAGCCTCTCAGCCTGCATGGCCACCCCCGCCCCCCGGGCCCCCGACCCCATCTCAGGTGCTCAATGCCCACCTGGCCCCTCCCCATCCATCTACCTGGTCTCCCACCCCTTCCCCTCAAGGTCACCCAGCTTTGTTTCTTAAAGGGAGAGAATTTATCTTCTGACAAAGGGTGCTGGGGAGTCTGGGGCCTGAAAAGCCAGGAGGCTCTGAGTGACCAGCAAGCCAGCTCCCTTCTCCACCTGTCGGAAGTGGGGAGGGGGGGTCAATGTCTCAGTAGCAGATCCCACAGGACAAGCATCTCCTGACTGGAGCGGGGGAGCTGTGAGCAGGAACCTCAGAAGCTGCTCGAATCCTGGGGGTGGCCACTCTTACTCTGCCTCCTCCCCACCGAGGCAGGTGGAGCTCAGACATGACTGGGGCTGCGGAACCCACCCTCGGCCTGGACCCCAGCCCTCTTTGGGCAGCAAGGGGCCTCGCAGGGACGGCGGCTGATGCGCAGGGAGGGCACGGGGCCTGGACCAGCCTCTCTTGATCTCCCTCCCGGCCACACGCTGCAGGTGCAGCATGGAGGTGGGGCATCTCCAGAGAGCATGTGGCCCCTTCCCGGGGACCCTCCCCAGACTCTCCCACTGATGCCCTGGGACTTGGGAGGATCCTGAGTGGAGAGCTCTTTGCAGACACACTTTGCGGGGGCAGGCGTCTGTAGTGGTTTCAGGGAGGTGAGGGGGCACCGCCCCCCCCATGCACCCCTGCTGCCCGGCAGCTGAGGAAACAGTGGAAGAGGAAGGCATGGCTGTCCTGTGGGGCTTGGCACACGTGGCCTTGCTGGGAGCTCTGGAGAGGCTCCTTGAGGCTAGGGGGGAGCAGGACCCCAGGGGGAGGACTCCTCCAAGGAGGGGGTCTCACCCCAGGAGCTGCTCTGGAGGACACTGGGAGCCTCTCTGTGTCAATGGGGGTGCAGTCCTCTGGGTGACAACACGGAAAAGACCCTAGACTCATTCGTACATGACAGAGGGTGTGTGTGTGTGTGTGTGTGTGTACTAAGGTGTGCACGTGAGTGGGTACGTGAGTCCGCCCGTGTGTCTGTGTGTGCGTGTGCGCACGTGCGCGTTTGCGTGCGTAAGAACCAGAGAACTGCAAAGGCTGGAGTGAAGGGGCCACCAGCCTGTTGCGGTGGCTCAGAGGGGTGGTCACCCTTTGAGGCTCCACCCTTGGGGGTGTGGCCTCCCAGGCCCCTCCGGGCGAGGACAGGTGTGAATAGGACAGGTGGGACAACTAGGGGGAGGAGGGAACCAGGATGCGGGTCAGGGAAGGGGGCACTTGAAGGAGGCAGGTGGCAGCCGCAAGGTTGCCACCGGCTGGGTGAGCATCCGTGGGATTTCACAGCAGGGACCCAGGCCGGGACGACGGTCCACTGTGGCCTTTCAAGGTCTGAGTCAATCTCAGGGGCCACTCCTCAGGTGGGCACAGGGAGGTGGGGGCCAAGAAGGGCCAGGCGGGTTTTCAGGGCCCCCACCCCAGGAACCAGAGGCCTCTGCCCTTGGGGTGGGGAAGGCGCGTGCCCCTCGAAGGCTCAGAGGTGAGGGCCGATGCTGCCCCCTGGTGGCGGAAAGAACTTGCGTCCATCCATCCGTACCAGTAAAATTTCCATCCCGGTGGGAGGCTGAGAAAGCCTGTGTTGTCGGGACACCTTCTGAGCGAGACTGAACGTGGCCCTGTGTCCAAGGGGTGGGGGAGGGGCATTTCATCCCCCAGGGCCCTCTGAGGCAGGGCTGCTGGCCTGTCGCTCTGGGCTGGCCTGGTCACTCTGCCTTCAGCCAACAGAGTCCAGACTTGAACCCAGTCTCAGCACCTGACCCCACAGCCGTTCCCTTCACCTTTATAGGGGGAGACTGAGGCTCGGGGGTGGAGAGGCCCTTCCAGACAACACGTGGGAGGGGCGTCCTGCCCCTAAGAATTCACCCCCCCGCCCCCAGTCCAGGGCCCTGGAGATTTGAGACTGAGCAGAAGCCTCTTGGGGGACGTCTCGTGGGGTAGTGGGTGTGCTGCTGCAGCGGCCCCCCAGCAAAACCCAGGGAGAGTCCTGGCTCGCTGTTGTGGTGGCCCTTCCCTCGGGCGTGCTGAGCCGTTATTTCCTCTGGGATCAGGAATCACACCACCTGCCTCAACAAACGATATCGAAATATAAGTTCTCATGAGGAGAAGCCCCCGGCATGCAGCTGGTGCTCATTTTGTAATAAGTCCCTTGGGCGCCAGTGGTGTGCGGGGTCTGTGGTGGACTGAAACATGGACCCCGCGCCAAGATCCCCACATCTTAAGTGCCAGAACCTGTGACTGTGTGACCTTCGCTGCCCAGAGGGACCTTAGAGACGTGACGAAGTTGGGGAGCAGAGAGGCGAGTTTGCTTGGACTATTCGGGTGGGCATCACGGTCCTTCCAGGAGGGAGGCGGGAGGGTCAGGGTCAAGGTTGGAGGGAGGGAGAGGGGCTTGGAGGAAGGGGCCAGCAACCAAGGATTGTAGGCGCCTCCCGGGGCGGGACAAGGCAGGGCATAGATTCTCCCCGGAGCCTCTGGGGAAGCAGCTGGACACCCTGATTTTCGCCCATTGAGACTGCCGACGCCCAGAAGCATCAGAGGGTAAGTCTGTGTCGTTTTAAGTGGGCAGCCGTGTGGGCGTTTGCGGCAGCAGGAGGGTTGCATTCTAGGAAGCAGAAGGCAGTCACGTGGGACGGTTCCCACGGCCCTTACATCAGCCAGTGCCCCTTGGGAGGGCCTCCAGCCCCACGCTGCTCGGACCCCAGAGCCACTGGAGAGGGCCTAGTGGGGACACAGAAGCAGCCTTCCTCCCTGGCTGCCCCAGGAGGGGGCAGAGGCCAGGCCTGGGGGGCTTAGAACTGAAGCCCCCAGAGAGCTCTCCAGTGAGATGGCCTTGCCAGGCCCCTAACCTGCTCCTCCCAGCTGAGCCTGCAGGAGCCACCCAGTGGGAAGTGCTAGAACGTTCTCCTTTGAGCACGTGTCCTCCTATTTTTAAACCGTTCCTTTATTCCCCCACCACTCTTTGAATGTTGGAAGGATCTGGGAGCTGCGATCCCCAGTCTGCCCGACATTATCCTGGGTGGCGGAGGGTCCTGGCCCTTCATACCCACTGCATCTCTGGCCCCACTTTATGGAGGGGAACACTGAGGCTCGGGAGTGGAAGTGACTGGACCAGTGTCACTGGGCTCAGGAAGGGGCAGGGGCAGGATCCAGACCCAGGTCGCCCGAAGCTTCTGGCTTTTTCCCACGACACCATGCTGCCCCCCCCACGGTGGGTCTGGTTTTCCAGAGCGCGCTGAGCCGACCGCGACTCCTATGGTCAGATCCAGATCTGGAGACACGGATCAACCAGGAAATAAGATTTGTGATGCTCGGGGCACCATGTGGGGTGACCGGGAGCTGCAACCCCTACTAGCACCTGCCACGAAAGCGTGGCTGGAACAGGGGGAAAGCCCAGGAGTCTGAGAACTTGGTTGCAATTTATTTCCATTTGGGGCCTTAAAAGTATTGAGTGCTTTGTGTCATGAGTCCCACACTGTGTGCTGGGGCCTGGATATGGAGGAAAGGCACTCCAGAGGCAGCGTTACGGAGACAGAGAGGCAGGAGGGTGACTTTCCCTGGGGAAATGCATTCCAGACAGACAGAGCAGTAAGTGCAAAGGTCCTGAGGCCAGAACCAGCCCACCTTGCTGGAGGAACAGCAGGAAAGTCAGTGTGGCTGGTGGAGGTGGGGGCTCATGGAGACGTGGGTAGAGGCCATGGCCGGGGGTGGGGGGGTGGGGGTGGGGGGCTCAGAGGCCGTGGTAAAGAGGTGGGAGCCCATGGGGCGGGCTGTTACAAGGTGCGTCCAGGAGGTCTGGAAGGTCGCTGGAGGCACGCGCTCCATGAGGTTTTTAGATTTGGGTCAGGCAGTTCTGGTGAAGGCAGTCCTTCTCTTGGACTTTGCAAAACTGGTTTCCTGCTGCAAAACCCATGTACAACGTTGACACCTCCACAGGGGCATGCAATTTGCTTTTCAAATCTGAGCTTCTCCAGCCTCTGGCCTCCTTTTCCGGTTGGAACCAGGTGTTCACAGAATGCTGGCTGGACAACGGGATTCCGAGAAAATGCAGTCCGGCTCTCCTAGAATTGGTGCTTGTGCTCTTGACAGACCCCATGTCTCCCCTCCCCCACCCCAGCCTGGAGCGTGGCCGCAGCCCCCTCTCCCCCGGCCGGAGGTCTCCTAGGACCCCCTCCCAGGGTGTGGCGCCGAGCGGGAACCAGCCCTCTCGCCCCGGCTGACCCCCTTGCCCCACATGGCTCCCTTTCTGTTCCCCAAACCATTCTGATCATGAGCCTGCGTTGGGCCTGCCGTTTTGGGGAGAATGGAGCTGGAGAAACATCAACTTCAACGCCAGACAGCAAAGTCCCCAGGATCGGCCGCCGCTTCCTGTGCACATGGCAGGTCTCGGCCCCCATCTCAATGCGACGCCCATATTAACCGCAGAAGCCTGCCACCAGCTCTCGGGTGGGCGTAGTTTCTTAGGGACAAGGAGAATGAGGCGCAGAGAGATTAAATGAGCTGCAGGTGTCCTGCAGGGGGCGGTGCCCAAGTCTGGCCACTCCCCTGGCCACACCCTCAAGGGGGTCAACCCCGCCCCCTTCAACCTGCAGGCCCAGCTGCTTGGCCTTCCTCTGTCCTTTTGTTCCAGATGTGCCGGAACCTCTCTCGTCCGGATATGAGAAGCGGAGGCGTCAAATGCTTGAGGACGCCTCTGAGACGGCGCGGTCCTGAAGGTGGGGACCAAGCTAGTCTTGCGGAACGCCGTCTCCCCGGCACAGGCCTGAATGTCGGGGGTGCCCCGCGAGCACCTGCTGGATGAAAGGACGTGAATGGACACGCAGGAGCACACACACGCCCCCTCCTGAATTGCAACGTTTGCGCCGTCTAGTTCTTTTGGAAGAAGATTCCTGTAGGGAAGGCGATGGTGGGAAGGATTGATGAAACAACACCTAGGGAGTGTTCTGGGCTCCATCCATCAGACCAGACTCCTATTCTGCCTCCACCTTCCTTCAGCTTCTTTCCCTTTTTGCCTTGGTTCCTAGGAAGCTCAGAGCCAGCTTGGATGGCCCAGGCTGAAATAGCTCCCTCAGGCCCTGGAAAACCTTCCCCTCCTCTCCTCCCTGCTCTGCTGACCTTTCTAACTCCCTTTTATTGCCTGACACCTCCAGTGCTGGGGGTGTGGACAGGTGACACAGAGAGCAAGAGGGAAACAGGGCTGAGGGGGCAGGGACAGAGGCGGGCCCAGAGGCGGGAGGCCCCACCCCTTGGGGCCAAGCCTTGATTGCTTACCTGGGCCTCCCAGTACCTCTAGGAGCTGGCTCCAGAATCCAAAGATAAGATCTTGCCAGATAAGGGACCCATGACCCCAGACACACGAAGGAAACAGCAGGGCCTCGAGCTGTAACCGTTCTCCTGGCATCAGAAGTACCCAGGAATAAAAATACCAGGTGTGGTGGGCGTGGCGCCAGCGAGAGACTTCCCAGCCTGGCACCGCGTGGCCGCCAACACCATTCAAAGGTGAGGCGCCACGGGAAATTCCTAAGCTGGCCCTACCCCGTGGGAGAGGCAGCCTCTGAGGCCGGCGGATGCCCCCCAGCAGCCTTACGCAGCTGCCTGGACGTCCTGGGCCTCGGTTGCTGCATCTGGAGAATGGAGCCACCAGTCCCCACCCCGGGTGGGTGTGAGGTTCAGGGGACAGAGCCCCTGGGAGGTACCTTGTAAACTGTGGAGTGCTGTGCTCCCGCTGTGGGCCCGGGCTTGCGCTCTGAGGCCCTGCTCACAGCAGCCTCCCCCAGCAGCTCTCCCGACCACACTGTTATCTGCCTGCACTCAGACCAGCAGAGGGGGGTGACTCGGTTCAGGGCGACACCTGGGCGCTGCCCCAAAGGCCCCTGAGCTCCACAGATGGCCCAGCTAGCCTTAGTTTGAGACCACTTTGCTCCCGGTGAGGCGCTCTGCACAGCTAGGCCCACCTGGATGCTGCTGCCCACATCTGGAGCCCACATCCCCAGGCGGGTGGCCCCGCATTCCTTCTGTCCCCACAACAGATGCTCTGAAGGGCTTCTGCCATCAGCTGAGCCTTCCCAGCTCACGTCCTGCGGGGGGTGGGGGCACGGGAGCCTGGTGGCGGGGTGGTTGGGGGGGACGGCCTGCCAGCACAGGTGTGAGGCCAGCCCGTGTTCCCACACCTGAGCAGGGCCTCCAGTGCAGCCCCATGGAGTCCCATCCAAGGGTTTTGGTGGGTGGGGTTCATGGAGGGGGCAGATCCTGCCCCCCTTTCCCCCTTCTGGCCCCCCTGCTGGGTACAAGATGCAGGTGAGCAGACACTGTTTGCCTATGAACGCAGGGTGCTGCTGGCACCCCCAGTGACCCTGGCCCAGAGAGGGGCCTCTCGGAATGCTTTTAGGCCTCTGGCAGGTGAACTAGCCTTGGCAGCGCCCCCCGCCCGGGAGAAAAGGATTCCAGCAGGACCTCTGCTTGGACAGTTGGTCTGGCCCCACTGGAGCCTGACGGGAGATGCCCGCACTGTCATTCCTGACACTGCCCACCAGGGGGCAGCCCCTGCCCGGGGACAGGGGCGAGAGGGCAGGCTCCCCAGCCCCCTCACAGACGGGACTGACCACCAGGGAAGCTGGCTGGCGACCTCTGCCGCCAGCACGGTGGGGAGGGGGGAGATTCCCCCTCCCCCTCGGCCCCCAGCCCAGAGCCCAGAGGACCCCGGGCTCAAGGGCGGTGACCCTCTCCCCACTCCCAGGCTTGGGGCAGCTCCGAGCGCAAGGGGCCTCCTTGCCGCTGGGCCTCCCACGCCCCTGGACTGCCCCCAGCCCCTGGCCCCTCGGGGGCTGAGCGAAGACCTGGCTGGACCACAGGTGGGCCTCGAAGCACCAGGAGCTGGTCTCGAGTGGAGATGCAGGAAGGCCGGTGGCAGAAAGGGCCTCTGCCCTGGGAGACTGGGCTGGCACGATGGGGGCCACTGAGAAGGGCTGGAGTGGGGCTGAGGCCTGGGTTCGAGCCCAGCCTCCTCTGGTTCCCCCAGGTCCATAACCTCTCTGACCCTCAGTCTTCTCGTCTATACCACAGGGCCAGGAGAGTTTGTGCTGTCTGCCTCCTGGCAGGACACAAGAGGGTGGGCTGGGGTCCCAGGGCACTGGGGATGTCCGGGGCCAGTTAGAGAGGTCCCTTTCTAGCCGGTGTGACTGGGCCTGGTTCTCACCCCAAGGGGTGGTTTAACGATTTAGGGCCACACCCACAGCATGTGGAACCTCCTGGGCTAGGGTTCAAATTGGCGCTGCAGCTGCCGGCCTACATATACCACAGCCACAGCAATGCAGGATCCGAGCCACATCTGTGACCTACACCACAGCTGGGGGCAACACCAGATCCTTAACCCACTGAGGGAGGCCAAGGATCGAACCTGGGTCCTCATGGACACTAGCCAAGTTCTTAACCCAACAGACCACTACAGGAACTCCCCAAAGGTGGTTTAGATGAGACTCCAGGCCCTCCTCCTGCCCCCGGACAAGCTCTTGTGGGAGGTGGGGGGCTTTCTGCAGTGGGAGCTGCATCTCCAGGCCGGTGGCCCCGGGACTGGAGACAAACACTGTCCTTGTCCTCCCTGCAGCTGGGGGTGGGATGGGGACAGGCTGGGCCGCATGTCCTGCTGTGCTCATGGGCGGGAGGCCAGACTCCTTGGCTGGGGAGGGACAGGGGTCTCCACGGGGGTGGCTGGGGCTGGCCATTCTGAATGCCGGACCCTGTCCGGGTCCACTCAGGCTTGCAGCAGCCCTGGCCCGAGCTAGAAGGAGCCCAGACGTGGGGCCCTGACCTTGACTCACAGCTGACCCCTGGATATGCTCCTGAAAGTGAGGCCTGCGGGGGGTTGGAAGGGGAGCAGAGCTGGCCATCTCACTCCTGCCGGGAAACTCCTGAACTAGCTGTATTTTTTCGATGAAAAAGTGGCAGCTCAGAATGATGCAACGGCTATAAGAATCGCACCAGACGCAGGGGACAGACTGGGGACTTGCTCAAGCTGGGATTCTGAAGTCCAGGCCACCTGCTGCCTGTCTGGCCAGGAGCCTGGGGGTCCTTCAAATTACCCTCCCAGATCTACTCTGCAGGCTCCGTTCCCTCCCCTGGAAAACGCACGCATCTGGCTGGGGACGGGCGTGGGGGTTGCATGGGTGTCCTGGGGCCGACGGAATGTCCACGTATCAGGAGATGCCCAGGGCATCACGGTGTGTCCTCTGCCGGTCCTGGAGGCCAGAAGTCTGAAATCCAGGTGCGGCAGGGCCCGCTCCCTCTGATGGCTCTGGGGCGGGGGCAGCTCGGCCCCTTCGAGACTCGGGGGATCTGGGCCCTCCTGGGACTGTGGCCCCATCCCCCCCGTTGGCCTCCATTTCCTCGTCTGTGTCTCTGTGTATTTGCTCCTTTTCCGTCTCCAGCAAGGACACGCGTCATCAGATTTGGGGTCCTCCCTAATCCAGAAAGATCTCACCCCGAGGTCCTTCCCTGAGTTACATCTGTCAAATTAAGCCCCATTCATGCTGGGGATTGGACATGAGCATGTCTTGGGGGGGGGGGCGGGGGGCGGGGGGGGGGCTCATTCACTGACTCGTGTCAAGGCTGCTGTCCCTTGTCAGGGTGGGAAATTGAGATGAGACAGGATCGTGAGGCCAAAAATCTTCCCTCTCTGGCTCCTCACAGAAATTCTGCTGAGCCCTGACCTACACGCTGGCCCTAACAAGCGCTGGGGCGGGGACCGGCCGGCCACGTGGGTACATGGAGGCTTCTGTTTGGACCGTGGCAGGATCCTGTGTCTTAATATGAGAGGCGGACAGAGGTACCCTCGCCAGGTAACATTGGCTGGGCCTGGGAGGTGCAGTAGAGCAGCCTTGCGGTCAAGGGGCCAGGCTCTGGATTGACCGGCAGCTCTGTGCCTCAGTCTCTCCATGCTGAAACTAGGGATGTTTGTGCCTCCTTGGGAGACAGGACCGCAGGGTCAAGGGCACGTGACAAGTTCGGGATGCTGCTGGTCCCCTCGGAGGGCCCCGTGCCGTCTGATCACGCTGTCTACCTCCACCAGCAAACCCACCCCACCCTCTAGGAAGACCCAGCCTGCAGCCTCTCCCACCACCTTCCCTGATATCCCTGGTCCCAGGGCCACCTACTCTTACTTGGCTGGTGCAAGGGCCTCCCAGCTGGCCTCCCGGCCCCTGCCCTGGCCCTTCTGTCTCCTGCTCACTTGTCAGCCAGTGAGGCGTTCAGAAAGCAAGTAGGCCACTATCGCTCCTGGGCTCAAAATCCCTCAGGCCCCGTCCTACTGAGTCAAAGCCAAGTCCATATGCTGGCTCCTTACCTCTCTGATGTCCTCTTTGGACCTTCTGGTGGACCCTCTACACCAGGCCTCTGGCCATTCTCTGAACACACCAAGTTGCTGCCCCAGGACCTTTGCACATGCCAGCTGTAGTCTGGACCACCCTTCCCAGAGCTCCACGTCTCACTACCTCATCTCCTTTGGTCTTGACTCAGATGTCCCTGCCTGATGAGGCCTCCCCTGGCCACCTGGTTGAAAACCGAGGCTCCACCCCCGCCCCAGATATACCCATCCTCCACACGTTTCCTGTTTCGCTTCACCACCACGTGGCATTCTATGTATTTGTCCTTTGAATATCTGTTCATTCCCACGGGAGTGTAGGGTTTATGCCTCTGTTGGTCTCTGTGGGCCCCCAGCACCCACAAAGGATGCTCAACACATATTTGCTGGGTGCATGAACCCCGGGTCCTGGAGTCAGAAACCTCCCACCAGACGCATCACGCATCCCTGGGGCTCGGCCTGGCCCCTGCCTCCACATGTCGACATCCTGCGGGGAGAGATCACGGATCAGGCTCCCAGAACCTTCCATGAAAGATGCCACATGGGTCAGACCACACTGGCTGGTTTCCAGAACCCTGGAGGTTCCTACCTCTCCTGGTTCCCCACGGCCCCCCTGCAAGTTGAGGGCCGACTTTACAGACAAGGAAACTGAGGCTGGGAGGATGGCAGGGGCGCCAACAAGCAAGGGCCTAAACCTGGCCTCCTTCCCAGGGTTTTGCCCAGCCTAGCAGGCAGGAGAGTAGAAGCTGGGCCGGGCGATTGCAGGTGTGCCGAGAGCGGCGGCAGGAAACTGAAAGGGGGAATGAGAAACGGCTTGGGGGGCTGGGGTACCCGAGTCCTCCCTCCCAGAGGCTCCCTTCCATGAGCCCCAGTTCTGTTCCCCAGTGCAGGGCTGGGGATCTGGGTTATTCCCCTCATGGCCTTCACCCCTGCTCTGTCCCCCGCCCCAGGATTCCCATGGGGCCCTGGGTTGGCACAGGGCTGTTGATTCATAGGGAAGGAACCCCAGCCAGTGTCCCCACTGCCAGGCACCTCTGGAGACCGCACCTCCTTCCCCTGGAGAAAAAGCCCTTGTAAAAGCATTAACCAGTGACTGGCAGTGAGAGGCGGCTGGAGATAAGACAGACCTTTTTACAACCAGATAAGCTGACAATAGCGTCCGGCCCCTTAAATGTGGTCCAGCCCCAGGCCGGCTGGAGCAGATGCCCAGCTGGCTTGCAAAAGATAAGGGGACAGAACGGTGGTCTTCCTGAGCTGGCCTCCTCCCCAGAAATGGAGGGGGATGGTGGGGGCAACATCAGAAGTGCCCTGGACGGGGACTGGGCTGGGGAAGGCCGTGGATAAATGGTGACATTTGCGGTGACTTCTGGGGCTGCAGGGGCTCCAGACCGTCGGCTTGTGTTCTGTGTCTGTGTTTCATGTCTGTTCTCCTTTTACTGCAAGTGAAGAAGAGGCCTCAGAGGAGCAAGGAGGCCTTCTGTGTCCTGCGGCTGCAAAGCGCGACCCTGGTCCCTGTCGCTCTCCGGGTGTGGTCTCTGTGTCACCCTGGAACAGGCACCCCCTCCCCTGTCATCCTGTCTGACCGCCCCCGCTCCTCCCTACAGCTCTAGGCAAGCATCGCCCACCTGAGTCCTGGGAAGCAGAGCGTGTTTCCCCACGTTTCCCAGGAGAGAGGGCACCCACTGACCTCAGGGTCAGGAGGTCAGAAACACCAACCCTGAGCCATGCCCAGGCCCGGTGCACATGCTTGCTGGGCCTGGAGCAGGACAGGTGGGGCCGGCCTGGATATCCCCAGGGACCTGGAGGGGGGTGGGCCCCCACAGAACAATCTGGGGACAGGGAGGGGACCCTCTAAATGCTGAGCCTGCCACCGACCTCAAGCTGAAGCTGCCAAGACAAAGACGCCCCACAGAAGTCAGACGATGTGGGGGGAGCTGGGGGGATGGGGGGTCAGGGGTCCTGGTCTCACTGCTCTCCCAGGACCCTAGCCCAGGATTCAAGACGCCTGTGGGTCACTGCCTGCTAGGCAGCACTGGGGCAGGGCTGGGGGTCTTGTGGCTCTGGCAGCCACAGCATGGCCATCCCCCACATCCCACAGGAGAGACGGTGGGTGACGACAGCCACTTGGGAAGTCCTGTTCTTCCAATATCCTGGGAGGCCGAGCCACCGCCTCCATTTTTCAGAAGAGGCAAGTTGAGGCCACAGAGAAAACATGATTTGCCCAAGGTCTCTGGGGTACCTGATTGGACTCTGACGGTGAATCCCAACCATCCACTCCTGCCTAGAAGCGGCCGCAAGCAGAAGAAAGCCCTCCATGGGGCTGCCAGCCCCTTACCTGGTTCCCTGGGTGACACACCTGAGCACAGTTCTCAGGGGCTCCCCCTAGAGGACGCCCCCAGAACAGAGTGGCTGGAGGCCAGGCGTCCCCCATGCGCCTCGTGGGGGGGAGGTGAAGGAGACCCTTGGAGCACCTGGGCGAAGCCTAGCTGCTGTCCTCAGACATGTGCTTAGCTGTCCTTAAACACTAAGCCACGCCTGTGTAGTTAGAAAACAATCAAATGATCAGGGAACATAAAGCAAAAATTCTCTCTTCCCCTCACCCCCAGACCCAAGACCCATTTTCCAGAGCGAAGGCCTGTGCATTGCTTCTCATGATCCATCAGAAGTGTTCAACCCCCGAGCACACGTGCAAACACACACGGCCACGGCCACCCAGCCTGGAAAATACGTGCAGGCGGGCTGTGTGGTGCCTGGTGTCCTGCCGCTGTTTGGGCTCAGTGGACTCATCCCATGGAGAGCCTTCAGCATGTGCTCAGATGGGACTTTGTTCCTTCCTTTTCGTGGCCGCATAGTATTCCATTCCACGAATTGTCATAATTTACCAAAACATTGTTTTCTGTCAACCACGCTGCAGCTGCAGAGTCTGGGAAGCCCTGCCTGGGTGAAAATAAATTCTGAGCCCACGAAAGGGGTATCTTCACGTCCAGTGGGTGGACTTAGCTATGCTGCCCCTGGGGCGGGAGGAGGCTGGCTTCCTCCTCACCCCGAGCAGGTGGCACTCCAGGGCCTGTTGCTCTGGGGGGGACAACACACACAGTTTGATGCCTTTGGGAAGATGAGGCGGGAATAAACCCCACTCCAAACCATGTTGTAGGGTGGCAAAAGATGGTTTCAAAGCAACGGGGAGCTTCCCGGAATATATAATGGGGATCTTTCTGGAAAGGGGGAAAGAATTAGAGGAGGGTTCAAGGAGGAAGGGAAGGGGCCTTAGGTCGATTTGCAATGCAGTCTTTTGCTCTCTCTTGTTAAAAAGAGGTATGTATATATATCCATTTTTTGATGTATGGGAAGTAAATATATTTTTTAAATAGACTAGCCGTAAAATAAGCTTAACAGGTTAACGATGGCCAGTTCTGGGTGGGAAATAGAAAGGACTGCTATTTTTTTTTATTGCGTTCTTTTCTGAAGAAGTCAGGTTTTCAAATATAATGTAAAAAGTCCCTCCCCATTTCATCTGGCACCGGAGGTAACCCGGGCACACACGACACCCCAAGTCTGGGTTCCCTCGGGATGAGACCAACGGGTGACTTACTAACCAGACTATCCAGACAGGGAGCTGCAGAGGAGTTCCTGCGTAGTTTAGCCCAGGAATGAATTGCTCCCGTGACTCAGCAGCAGGTTCCATGCACCTGGTGGTGGCCAGGGTCATATGCCCGGCTGGTTGCTGACCCCAGCCGGCCACGGGGAGCTCACCCTACTCTCCTGGCCTCTTCAGAGCCAGTTCTGGGTTGGATCCAGCTCCCTATGGCTGCCCTGGCATTCTTGTGGTTGTCACCATCTGGCCAGGGGATGGCAGGGGGTATAGTGGTGGCCTGGACCCAGGAAGGGTAGCAGGGGTTGGCTGAGGTCCAGACTGGGGACGAAAGGACAGTTCCACCTTGCCATTCTTCCCGCTCCCAGGGCTTGTCTGAGTAGCTGGTTGACGGTCCAACAGAAGTAAAGTGGGAGCCGCACAGCCACGATAGAAATTCTAAATTCTTGGACATCCTGTCGTGGCTCAGCGGAAACGAGTCCAACTAGGAACCATGAGGTTGCGGGTTCAATCCCTGGCCTCGCTCAGTGGGTTAAGGATCTGGTGTTGCTGTGGCTGTGGTGTAGGCTGGCCGCTGTAGCTCCAATTGGACCCCTAGCCTGGGAACCTCCATAGGTCACAGGGGCGGCCCTAAAAAGCAAAAAGTAAAATAAAATAAAAATAAGTAAATAAATAAATAAAAGTTAAAAGGAACCATAGGAACAATGAAAAAAGAAATACTAAATTCTCTACCAGCTATATTTTAAAAAAATGACACAGGTGGAGTTAATTTTGAAACTATATTCAATTTAATCCAGTGTATCTGGTATTATTCCCTTGACACGTAATCTACATTAAAACATAATTAGCAAGATACTGAATGTTCTTACTTTCATAGAAAAGCTTCAGGACCTGGTGTGTGTCTTACCTCCCAGCGTATCTCAGGTGAACAGGTGGCCGCTGTCCTGGACTGCACAGGTGGAGGGGGTCTTGGCTGGAGGGGGGCATTAACAACGTTCCGAAAAGAGCAGCAAAAAATGTGTTTAGCCAAAGGAGCGATCTAAGCCTCCTGCCCTGATTCTTTCTTTGGCTGGAAGGCCAAGTGCATGTCTGGTGTGTCAGGTTTGAAACCAGCAATGTCCCTTGTGTGTTCGATACACGTGTGTGATACACATGTAATTGGAGTCCCCAAAAGCGAGGAAAGAGGGGAATCAAGGAGACACAGTTGAATAAGTGATGAGCACAATTCTTCCAAAACAGATAAAAAAAGATCTCATAAGCTCAAGGAACCCCAGGCATAAGAAACATGGAGAAAGCCGCACCAAAGCATCATGTTATAATCAAATAGGTCAAAACTAGTGATAAAGAATATCCTAAGAGCAGACAGAGGATAATAAAAGATATTATGTCAGACGAACAAAGATAAGGGCAACCGCAGGTTTCTTGTCGGAAATAATTTGAGAGGGGGAGGGAGTGGGATGGATTGGGAAGGTGGGGTTCATAGATGCCGACTTTTGCTATTGGAATGGATAAGCAATGAGATCCTGCTGGCCAGCACTGGGAGCTAGGTCTAGTCGCTTATGATGGAGCAGGATAATGTGAGAAAAAAAGAACATGTATGTATATGTGACTGGGTCACCTTGCTGGACAGTGGAAAATTGACAGAACACTGTAAACCAGCTGTAATGGAAAAAATAAACATTATTTTAAAAAAAAGAAATAATTTGAGCAAGAAGACAGTACAGCAAGCTCTTGGAGGCCATGAAGGAAAAATCTGTGAACCTAGACATCTCTACCTAGTGAAAATATGTGTCAAAGACAAAAGTGAAATATTGGCTTTTGCAGGTACGTAAAAGTGGAAAGAATGCATCACCCACAGATCCACCTTCCAATAAATGTTTCAAGGAAATTCTTGAGGCGGAAATAAAGTGATACCTGATAGAATTCAGGATCTAGATAAAGGCATGATAAGCCCTGGAAAAGATAACTATGTGAGAACCTCCGTGACGTTTCTTCCTACTTAAATCCCTTTGAAAGATAACTGGCTGTAGAGCAGGAGCAATGACAACGCGTGTGGGGCTTGGAGCCTCGGTGGAAGCGCAGAAAGAAGAGACGTAGAAGAGAATATCCCATTTATAGATGCTTATACCGCAGGCGAAGTACTATGACATCAGTGAAGAGCAGATTGTGGCAAGTTTAAGACACATGCAAGAAACTGTAAAGCAGCCTCCGAAATAACAAGACAGGGAGTTATTGCTAATAAGGCAAAAAGGAGATAAAGCCAAATCCTGAACAAGTACTCAATCAAACGGGAAGCGTAATAACAGGGAAAGAGGACAAAAATAGACGGGACAGACAGAGAAAACAGCAGGATAATAGAAGCCCACCCAGCCATGTCAACGAGGGCGTCATACGTAAATGATCTGGAGCTCCCGTCGTGGCTCCGTGGAAACGAATCTGACTAGCATCTACGAGGACGCAGGTTCCATCCCTGGCCTTGCTCAGTGGGGTAAAGATCTGGCATTGCCATGAGCTGTGGTGTTGGTTGGTCACAGACCAGCCTTGGATATGGCATTGCTGTGGCTGTGGCATAGGCTGGTGGCTACAGCTCTGATTTGACCCCTAGCCTGGGAACCTCCATATGCTGTAGGAACAGCCCTAAAAAGACCAAAAAAAAAAAAAGTAAATGATCTAAATACTCCAGTTAAATGGAAGAGATTGTCAGCCTGCATAACACACCCAAACCAAACAATATGTTGTGTGAAAGAAACTCCCTTTGAATATAAAGACATGAGTAGATTATATTTTGAAGTGAATGAGAATGAAAAGACAGCCTGGCAAAATGTAGGAGATGCCACTAAAGCAGTATGTAGAGGGAAAAGCATAGCACTGATTTGAAAAGAAGAACAGCCTCAAATCAGTGATCTAAGACTCTAAGAAACTAGAAAACAAGGAAGTTAAATCCAAAATAAAAGTGCTAAGTGGGCATAAAGACAGACAAATACATCAATGGAACGGAAGAGAAAGTCTGGACAGAAACCTAAGCGTATTGGCAACATTTTAAACAACAGAGCAAAGGGGAAGAAAATGGCCTTTTCAACAAATAGTACAGGAACAATTGAACATCCTCCTGAAAACAAAGGGAACCTGAATCCATATCTTGCATCCTATGCAAAACTTTACTCAAAGAGATCATAGGTCTAAATATAAGACCTGCGTTAATAGATGCAAACTATTGCCCCTGGAATGGGTAAGCAGTGACATCCTGCCGTACAGCACTGGGAACTCTATCTAGTCACACAGGATGGAGCAGGATGGAGGATAATGTGAGAAAAAGAATGTATATATGTATGTGTGACTGGGTCACCTTTCTGTACCTAGAAAATTGACAGAACACTGTAAACCAGCTATAATGGAAAAAATAAAAATCATTTTTTAAAATGCAAAGAAATAAATATGAGACCTTCAACTATAAAATTTCAAGAAAAATAAAAGTCTTGTTACCTTGGGTTAGACAAAGATGTCTTAGATACAAAACCCAAAGCATGATCCCGAGAATAGTTACTAAGTTGAAGTTCAGCAAAGTTTCAAACGTCTGCTCTTTCAAAGACATTCTTCTTTTAATCGTTAAGAGAAAAAAATAGACTGAAGACTGGAAAAACATATTTGCAAGCCACATAGCTGATGAAGGTCTTTTTTTTTTTGTCTTTTGTCTTTTGTTGTTGTTGTTGTTGTTGTTGTTGTTGCTATTTCTTGGGCCGCTCCCGAGGCATATGGAGGTTCCCAGGCCCCAGGCTAGGGGTTGAATCGGAGCTGTAGCCACCGGCCTGCGCCAGAGCCACAGCAACGCGGGATCCGAGCCACGTCTGCAACCTACACCACAGCTCACGGCAACGCCGGATCGTCAACCCACTGAGCAAGGGCAGGGACCGAACCCGCAACCTCATGGTTCCTAGTCGGATTCGTTAACCACTGCGCCACGACGGGAACTCCTGATGAAGGTCTTGTATCCAGAATATAGAGAGAATTCTCAAAAATAAGTAAACGATCCAATTTGGAAATGAGCAAAATATTTGAGAAGACACTTCAACAAAGTAGATCTACAGATGGCAAGTAAGCTCATGAAAGGACGGCCACTATCATTAGGCATTAGGGAAAAATGCAAATTAAAACACAATGAGATGTTCATATACACCCAGTAGAATGGCTAAAATCCAAAAGGGAGAGTGACGATAAGGACGAAGAGGAAGTGGGACTCCCACACGCTGCTCATGGGAAATGGTACAACTGGAGTTCCCTTTGTGGCTCAGTGGAAACAGATCTGACGAGCATCCGTGAGGACGCAGGTTCAATCCCTGGCCTCGCTCAGTGGGTTAGGGATCCGGCATTTCTGTGAACTATACTCCTTGCCTGGGAACCTCCATATGCCACTGGTGTGGCGCACCCCCCCCCATAATAAAATAAAAAACGGTGCAATCACTTTGGAAAATGACTTGGCCTTTTCTTTAAAACGTCTACTGTGTGATTCAGCCACTCCGCTCCTAGGCATTTACCCAAGAGAAATGAAACCCTTTGTTCAAAAGAGGCTCTTCATAAAGTCTTCATTTATAATAGTTAGAAATTGGAAGCAACATATGCGTCAACAGACAAGTGAATGATAAACCAATTGCAGTGTATCTGTTGCATGAAATACTACTTGGCAACGAAAAGGAACAAACTGTGGATACAAGAAATAGCATAGGTGAGTCTCAAAATGACCTGCTGAATGCAGAAAGCCGGGCCAGGAAAGAGCATGTGCCAGCTGAATCTGCTTATTTAAAAATCTAGAAAATGCAAACTAATCTAGAGTTCAGAGAGCAGGTCGGCTGGGGGGTGGGGAGGGCTGGGAGAGAGGAACAACCGCGGGGCGACAGGAAATTGTTGGGGTGATGGGCATGCTCAGCCTGAGTGGCGGTGATGGCTCATAGTTACCTTCATGGAAAAATGTATCCAATTATGTGCTTTAGGCACGTGCGGGTCATCGTACATCAGTTGTCCCATCATAAAGCTGTTAAAAAGTCACGTACACTCAAGGCAAAGTTCATTTACTAGGAACGCGTGCCACTCAGACACCCAGGAACCCATGAGGATGGTTGCCATGGGAGGGAAGGAGCGAGAGCCGGGTGTGGGGATAAAGTGAAATCAATTAAGAAAGCAAGACACAGGCTGAGAACAGAAGCGTGCGACCGACTCAGCCAAGGCCACCTGCCTGCCCCACCCCCACTCCACTCCCTTCAAAACATCAGTAACAGGGATGCAGGGGAGCTTAGCTGTTCAAGTCCCTCGACTCTCTCGGGGCCCTTGGACCCTGCATCCTCCGGACCCTGCATCCTCTGCCTTGAGGCATGCAGACACCCCCAGGCAGGTGCTTCAGGGAACCAGGTAAAGGAATGGTTATTTGCAGTGTGCATCCTTAAATGCCAGGGCACCGTATGCTAATGGGTCTGCTGGTGAACTAAGTCCTAGGAGGATGCAGTGACTGGGGCCATGAAGGGAGGCTTTGGAAGAAGTGGGTAGCCCTCCCCCGCCCCCCGACCTGGGCTGAGTGGGTGTGGGGGTGTGGGTGGCAGGAAGTCCCCTGGACTCCACGGAAGGCATACTGCATGGGAGCCCTGCCCCAGAGAGGGGTTTGTTTTAAGGAATGTGTCCATGCCATTGTGGGGCCTGGCAAGTGGGGGATCTCTGGGGCGGGCTGGCAGCTGGAGCCTCAGGCAGGGTCTCTGTGATACAGCCTTAAGGGCAGAATTCCTTCTCTGGAAAACATCAGTCTTTTGCGGCCAAGGCCTTCAACGGATTGGGCGAGGCCCACCATGCTGTCAAGGATAATTTCCTTCACTTGAAGCCAACCGATGGAGGATGTGAACCCCATCTACCAAAGCCTTTCAAGGCCACCCCTAGACGTGTTTGACCGAACAATGGCCCCTATGGCCCAGGCAAGTCTACACGTGAAATTAGCCATCCCAGTAAGTGAGCCTCGTGGGGCGGCGAGGGTTCGGACCAAGGAGGACGTCCTGGAGCTCTCGCTCTCACGGGCTGGCCCCGTGAGGCCCTGCGGTCGGCCCCCTTGCCCCCGACCCAGGGCCCAGGCTTGGAAACTGGGGTCTTTGACGCTTGAAATTATATGCCCAAACATTGCCTGTGCACAAGCCTATTTTGAGAATCTGAGATTTCATCAGCTTCTCAAAGGGATCCGTGACCCTAAAAGGGTAAAGGACTGCAGCCCCTGGTGAGGGTGGGGGTGGGGGCGACGGCGTCACCTGAACCAGGTCCTGGCTGGGGTGGTTGTCACAATCCCCAGCTCTAGACTGATCTGTGCATCTCCCCAGTGGCTGCAGCCCACTCGGGACAATTGCGATTTTCACAAACGCAATTTGCACCCAGCTTTGATGGCCCCTGGTCATTGGTGCAATAAACCAGGACGGACACCTCCATCCTGCAGAAGTGGGTCCGTGAGCGACACTTCCAACAGGAGGGCGACCGCAGCACCAGTCAGATTCTGCCTTCTCACTGCCATTAAGCCCCCAAGAGGAACGCTGGGCTGGGAGGGGTCCCCGCTCCGGCCCTTGGGTGCCAGGTGTGCCATCTTGTCCAAACTCATCTTCCTCCAGGATGGTCCCAGGGGCCGTCGGGCTGCCTCGGCCAGACTGCAGCCCCTACTCCTTGCTGACTGTCACATTCTTGCCCTGAAACTCTTGACTCATCGCAAAGGCCTGCTTCGGAAGGTCAATTTCCACGGGAGCCGCTCCCAAAGCTGACGACCCAGCCCATTCACACGTGTGCTGGGCAGGGCACGGCCCTGCCTGGGGAAGGGGAGGCCCGGCCCAACACCCCTTGGCTCATGGGGCTCTGGCCCTTCCAGACCCAGGCCCAGAGTCCCCCCCTTGGCTGCCGGACCTGGGGTTGCCAGATGGGCGGCCCCCAGGCTCACGAGGGTCCCTGTACCCGCAAGGGGCTCTGCCAACCATTGGACACTTGCTGCCCCTGCTCCACAGCCTGTTTCTTTGTCCCGGGAGGCTGACGGTCCCCAGATTCCTGGCCTCTGGGTTCCAGCTGGGCTCAGCCAGTGGGAGGTGGCAGGGAGTGGGAGAGTGAGGAAAGAGAGAGGGGCTGGCTTCCTGCTGGGGTTCTGGGGGAGTGGGGGGGAAGGGCCCACCTCTCCTGGAGGTCACAGCTCCTGTCCGGCACCCCCTCCCTCAGCCCCCTCTTTCTCTGGATTCTGCAACTGCTCCCTTCTGGCCTCAGGGCAGTGGCCAGGGGCTCCACCATCCACTACCTTCTGTCCCCGTTTCGGGGGGAGGGGGCTTCGGCTTCCACCTGGGTTGCAGTGATTGGGTTGCGGTAACTAATAATACCAAGAGCGGCGACAACAGCAATAATAATGGTGACCCCTTGCAGGATGCTTACCATGTTCATGGACGCTCTATTTCATCCTTAGAACAATGTATGGAATAGTTACTCTTATTAAACCCATTTTACACATGTGGAAACTGAGGCTTGGGGAAAGCAGAGTAGCAGGGTCAGTATTCAAGTCAAGGACTCTAGGACCAGGAAGGAGCCAGGGGTGTTTCTCAGAAGCTGGGATAGCAGGATCCTACCTGACCTTGCATGAAATGTCACCCCTGGGACTCACGTAGGGGCACCCCTGCTCCGGGTTAGAGGCTCCAGCGCCAGCACTGCTTGGAGACCGCTGGATCTGAACCCTGGTGCAATGCCGTGACCCTCACTTCTGGGCAGGTCCTGCTCAGCTCCGGCACCTGTGCCTTTGAGGGCTGAGTGCCATTTGCCAGCTGGGACAGGGCTGTCTTTGGCCGAGGCTTGACCCCAGCGGCCTAATGAGCGTGGCCCGAAGGTTACCCCGGCGTTCAAGTGCTGTGAGATTTACCCTCCGTTTCCTTGCTTCTCCAGCAGGCTTGAAAGGGAAGTCAGTGCTCGGAGGAGCAGCAGAATGCAGGCTAAAAATACTCCCAACAAACAAACCAACTGGCCCTTAAGAAAGCAATTCCAACCGCACAAAGGCCAACCATTTATGGCTGCAGATTTGGATTTGTTGCCCAAAGAGCATTGTGCCTGAGATAAAGGCAGGCAGTGTTCTCCCGGCTGAGGGCACCGGCAGCCATTAACCTCTGCCACCTGCGCGTCCGCAGACTTAGGGCCTTCTGCTCGCTTTCCTGGAAAGGGCCTTGGGGCCGTGACCCAGGAGTTGGGGACAGAGCCAAGATGGCAACACATCCCACTGGGTGGTTTCTGGTCTGTACCAGACAGAACAGCCTGGAGCAGCTCTTAGGTTATCAGCTTGAACTCCTGGGAATGGAGCTGGACCCTGTGCCAAGGCGCCAATGCCATTCACCAGGGAGGGGCTCAGGGCCACCGGGGGCAGGACTGGAGGACAGAGCGAGGAGTAGCTGTCTTGTCTTCAATATCAAGTTTTTTTTTTTTTTTTTTTTTTTTTTTTTTTTTTAGGGCCACGCCTGCAGCGTATGGAGGTTTCCAGGCTAAGTGTTGCATTGGAGCTGCAGCTGCCTATCTACACCACAGCCACAGCCACAGCCATGAGGGATCCAAGCTACCTCTGTGACCTATACTGCAGCTCATGGCAACACAAGATCCTTAACTCTTTAACCCACTGAGCAAGGCCAGGGGTCGAACTCGCATCCTCCTGAATACTAGTCGGGTTCGTTACCACTGAGTCACAATGGGAAATCCAATATCAAGATTTTAACCCAAGGTGTTCCTGTTGTGGCTCATTGAGTTAAGAACCTGACATACTGTCCATGAGATGAGGGTTCGATCCCTGGCCTTGCTCAATGGATTGAGCATCCTGAGTTGTCTCAAGTTGCGGTGTAGTTTGTAGATGTGGCTCAGATCCAGCGTTGCCGTGGCCGTGGCCGTGGTGTAGGCTACAGCTGCAGCTCCGATTCAACCCCTAACCTGGCAACTTCCATAAGCTGCACGTGCAGCTTTGAAAAGGAAAAGAATTTAACCCCAAATAAATTCATCAGTTATTATGTCAGCAGGTGGATTTTTGTTTTGTTTTGTTTTGTTCTTTTAGGGCCATACATGTGGCATGTGGGAGGCCCCAGGCTAGGGAGCTATAGCTGCCGGCCTACACCACAGACACGGCAGTGCGCGATCTGAGCCACATCTGTGGCCTACACAGAGCTCGAGGCAATGCCGGATCCTTAACCCACTGATCGAAGCCAGGGATCAAACCTGCATCCTCGTGATACGAGTCGGATTCTTAACCCGCTGAGCCATGATGGGAACTTCAGCAGGTGGGCCTGAAATAACCCTGTAGAGACTTCCAGAGGTGCAGTTTGTATCAAAGGGGGCAATAACGGAACCTGCTTCATTAAACTATTGAGAAGATTCCGGAAGATTCTGGAAGATGACGTGCTTAGCACAGAACTTGGCACATCGTAGACACTTATAACTGACCCTTGGGTCTGTTCCTGGCAGGGCTGTCTTTTTACTGCATTCTGTAGTCTTGAGACTATGAGAAAGGAAATCCGGATGAGACACAGAGGTCCCTGCCCTGTGGGGGCCCGGGGGAGGCCAGGACGTCCGCGCTCTCTTTGTTTCTCAGGCTTGCCCTCTCATTAGGCTGCATAATGAGCTGGAACCGCTTCTTCTTGGCAATTAGGCACGCTCCCTCCCCGGGGACCCCCGGCTCTCTGGAGCCAGAGCTCAGGCAGGGGAGGGAGTGTGCAGGTGCCCAGAGGGGCAGGGGGCTCTCGGGAAGGGCCCCAGACTCCCCTTGGAGCAGGACACTGGGCTGTGACATGTGGCACGGCTGGTGCCTGTGGGGGTGATAGTAAGGCTGCGTGGACTGAGGGGGGTTCCGGAGTCAGCACACCTCCAGATCTGCAGGTAACAGGTGTGTCGTGTGTCCAGTTCTCATCAGGAGAATTTCTACAGGTGGAGGAGGGCTTGGGGCAGCAGTCTGGGTGCAAGGGCGCTGGATTGGGCAAGCTGTCAAAATGTGGAGCTGTGCTCTTTGAACTCAGGTTGTGTATTTGCTCGGAGGGGCCAGTGGCGACTGGCAGGGCTGAGGCCACCCTCCTGGTCGCCAGAGAGCCCCCTCAGGCTGCCCGCCCACATCCCGCAGGTGTGCATACACAGCTGTAGCAGAGGCGCGAGGGCTGTGGCGTGCTGCTTGGTCTGGTTTGCACTTGGTGACTTCGGGATCTCATCCCCATGGTCCTTGCTGGGAGCTGCTGGGAGCGGTTGAGGCTGACTGGGGTGCGGGTTCCGCGGGCGTGGCCTGCGTGGCCTGCATCTTGCAGTGTCGCCTGCCCCAGGGGCTCAGGCTCGGGAGATGGGCTAGAGGCCGGGCTGCTTCACCCCAACTGCTCCCCCTCATCCCTGCATCGGAGAAGAGCTGTGGAATTTCCGCAGGGGCACCTCGGGGGCGCAGGCTGGCCGCGGGGGGTGGGGGGAAGGGCTGCTCTTGCAGGCAGAGCCCGGTTCCTATCGTCCTGCAGTTCATTGGGGTGATAGTGCATAGGGGGCCCCAGGAACCTCTAAACACCCCAAGCCTTGGCCTCCCCTGAAAGGTCTCCCCACTGGAAGGAGGCAGATGCTGGGGCTGGTGCAGCTTTTCCACCTCAAACACTCAACTTGTCCAGGGCTTTTAAAAGCCAAGTTTGCAGAGGCCCTGAGAGCTGTGCTTTGAAGGCCCCGTCCCGGCTCTGGGCTCACCAGATGCATCATTGGCAGACCCCAGGCAGGACCACGGCAGGCAGGCAGGCTCCCTTCGGGGAGTCTCGTGGGGGAGGTTTGGATGTAGGGCTCAGAGGCCCAGAATCGACTCTGCACATCCTCGGACAAGGCAGAGACTTGAGTCGAAAGCCCAGGAATACCACAGCCATCATCTCACAGATGCCCGGGGAGGGGAAGGGTGCTGGCGGGGCTCGTCCAGCTGGATTTCAGCGGAGATGCTCTCCCACGCAGGCTCAGTATTCTCTGGATTCCCCAAGGGAAGTGTCTGTCTTATTTCTCTTAGACCCTAGAAGGATACTTACCAAGGGCAAAGCATCGTGAGCCCAAGGGCGTATCCTCAGCCAGGAAGCCAGCTCAGGTTTGATGAGGCAGGCGCAGGCAGGGATGGAAATTTTTGTCCAAGCCTCTGGGCGCTCACTTTAGTGCTCGATTGGCAATTAACAAATGTCACAACCCCCTTTCCTCTCTCTCTCTCTGTCCCCGCCAGGGCTGTTTCAGATGTCAGATTCCTGGCAAGCTTTACGTCTTGTTCTGAAACCTCTTTCCAGGGGACTCAGGGGAAATTAACATCATGCCAAAAGAAAGAAAGGCCCCTGGAGCCTGAGCAGGGCCGGTCCTCCCGGGGAGGGAATTCAGCCTCTGCAGGACTCACGTTCATAGCGACAGTGAAAGATTAATTGGTGTGCAGAGAATGATGGAAATGCAGGAAGCCGTAGCCACCTCCCACGCCTTTGAAACCGGGGTCCCTGGCAGGGCCGTTCATCACGCGACAGGTCCGCGGGGGCTGGGGCGGGGGTGCCTGCAGGAGTCCCCGCCTTCTGTCTTTGTGAGCCTTCACCCCGAACTCTGGAGGTGAAGTTCAAAGCTAAATGTACCCCGAACGGGGGAGCGGATTAAACAATAGGGCAAAGCCGCCCCGCCCCTACTCACTGATATTTTTGGCCGTTTTCTGGAGACCAGGCCCCGGCCAAGCCCCTTGCATGGGTTATATTTCCTTTACCCTTCCGGCGACTCTGCCGGATAGGTTCTGAGCTTGATCCCATTTTATAGAGGAGGACCCAGAGGCACAGAGACGCTCCGGGACCAGGATTCAGCTCAGGCAGCCGTCTCACAGCTGGGCCCTCCCTCCTTTGCCTGGCCAGTGTGTGACAGCCGGTGGGGACAAGGCCCTGCCTCCTGCCACCGTCCACCGGTGAGGTTCCTCTGCCATCTGTCTGCTGAAGTGTGTGCAGGCTGGAGGCTGGGAACGAGGGTGGGGACCAGAGCCCCTGCCTCCAAGCTCAGGCCCCCACGGTGCAGGGGTGCCCAGAGGAGGTGCAGGCTACTGAAGGGCATTCTGAGGGTGCTGCCCATGTCCCCCAGGGTCAGAAGTTCTTGGCGGGGGCCAAGACCCCGTATGTCTCACCAGCTCTCAGGTGATGCTGAAGCTGGCGGCCTGCAAGCCAGGGAGCCCCTGGGGGCTGAGTCCCAGCGAGTCTCTAAAAGACCGAGTGGAGAACGCTTGCTCCAAGCTTGGGGCGGGGAAGGACCCCCAGTCTCTTCTGGAGAAATCGCAGGGTAGGATGAACAGCTCTTGACACCGTAAGCATTTTCCAGATGAGGCAACTGAAGCTCAGGGAGAGAAGAAGGCTTTCTAAACCCCCAGCACGACAAGACTCAGCGCCCAGGTGACCCCAGGCCATGCAGGAGCAGGAGTGGGGTGGGGGCAGTGGCGGGGTGGGGGCCATCCAGAGTGGACCACAGCACCTGCTCTCTCCCAAATAAAAGCGTAGCTGAGCACCTGCCCCAGGCTTCTCGTCTCACCTGAGATGGCAGTTGGTGTCAGCCCATCTCAGAAGCTGCTCTAGGAATAGGCCTCTGCAAAGGAAAGGAGGTCACTCGCCCCCGCGGAATCCCCCTACCACCACAAGGTGGCGCTGTTTTGTGGGATTTGGGGGTTTTGTTCTGATCCTTTGCAAGCGAAAAGGACTGACCCCTTGGGACCGCCAGGTTTGCTGAGGATGTTCTTGGGCTCATGGGGCCGAACTTAACGGCGTGGTCCTGGTGCAGAGGGCAGGAGACGCCTTCCCATGAGGTGTGTGTCTTTGCCTGAGTGCATACAGACGTGTCTGTGTGCAGGGTGTATACGCTCCCGTCTTGAGCACAGCTGGGTGCATTTCTGCCTTGTGTCTGCGTGTGCACATTTCTATGCGTGGTGCGTGCTTAGTTGTGCATGCCTGTGCACGTGTGTGTGTGTGTCCATGTGCACGTGTGTGCAGGCATCCTGGCTTGACATCCCTCCTTGGCGTCAGGTCCTGGTGCTATTCCACCGGCTCCCAGATTGGGGACCTGGCCTCCCGTTTTGACCTCACGACCAATAGACCCTGCAGACTGAGCAGCTCTCCCTGTCGGCAGTCTCTGAGGTTCATTGAATTCCGGGGGGGTGGGGGGGTTGGCCTCGACCATGGCATGTGGAAATTCACCTGCCAGGAATCAAACCTGTGCCGCAGCAGTGACCCGAGCCACTGCAGGGACAACACTGGGTCCTGAACCACTGGGCCACCAGGGAACTCCTTCATTGAATTCTTTCGACAGCCTTCTGGGACAGGTTCCATGATGACCTGTCTTATGACGGGGAAACTGAGGCTCAGAGACTCACCCCAAGCCATCGGCTAAGAGGTGGAGGGCTGGCACCCCACCCAGGATCCGAGTTGGTTTATGGGGTGAGATGAATGGACCCGTGCACCGGTCAGACTCTATTTGTGGTCAGGAGATGCTTCATCTGCCGCTTGGTTGCTCAGCGCAGGCCTTCCCAAAAGGCCCCCTCCTCTGGGAAGCCTCGCTGACTCGTTGGAGTGGGTCCCGGCTCCCTCACTGCCTCTGCAGCCTGTGGGTTTGCACCTGGTGGTCCTGGGGAGCAGGGACTCTTTGCAGGCCTGTGAGCGGGAAGTCAGGGGTTTGGGGAGAGATCAACCCCTTTGAGCTTCTGAAGGAAGCTGCTGGAAGCTCTAGGTCCTAGGGTAATGCAGGCACCCACAAAATCCCTCTCCCCAGTGTGAATCTCAGCGCCCAGCTCAGGGGGTCACCCCGCCTAAGGGCCAAGCGGCCTCATGTCCACACTTGCCCGATACTGAACACGAGCGGCAGTGGCCAGTGGACTGTTCTGGAGAGAGGGGCCCTTTCACTCACGCCTTCCACGAACGCCTCTGCTCACCGTCATGAGCCAGCTTTGTGTAGCAGGGGACAAACGAGGCAGAGAGCCCTGTGCTGGAGTTCGCCTGTGTCCCCGCCATGGGTGGCTTGGCCCCTGGAAGCTCCTCCTCTCCCTGGGAGGGACCTGCTGTCCCCGCCTGGTTCAGGCCACGCCAAGCCCTCGGGCATCTGGAGTGACCAGAAAAGGAGGGTCATATCCCAGTCTTGCCTCCTCACTTGTCCCCTGGTTGATTCATCCATGGGCTCACTGTGGGTACAAGAGGTGCCAAGGACCAAAAACTATCTTACCGCAAGAACGATCTGTGGCTGAACTCCTCCTGGGCCGCCTCTTCTGGGGGCCCATCGGCTCGGCCACCCCGGCCCCGTGCATGAGGAAGGGCCTGTGGATTCTGTCCCCTCTTTTTTGATCAGCACTGACTGCTGCTTGGTCCCACTGTGACATCAGCTTCTCCACACCATCCCAGGGTGCCTGGCCAGGCGCTGACGGCTGCACCTACCAGGCGGACTGGTTACCTTGGGGCCCAAAGTGCCTGCACCATCCAGGGCTGGCCCTGACGCCAGCGCTGTTTCTCCATCCATAAAACAGGAGCCGCAGGGCTGGTAACCCCCACACGGCGTGAGTCTGGGCTCTCGGATGCTGGACCCCAGCCCCGTTGGCCGACTGTATGTGGGGGGATGGGAAGTGAAAATTCATACAATCGTACTGCACCGACAACAGGCGGACTTGCCAGCGACTCGAGATGGAATCAAAGAGGGGGTTTCACCCTGTGCTTTCTTTTCAAAAAAGGGAGCGACAGAGTCCCCGTGGTGGTGCAGCGGTAACGAACCCGACTAGTGTCCATGAGGTTGCGGGTTCGATCCCTGGTCTCGCTCAGTGGGTTAAGGATCCGGCGTGGCTGTGGTGTAGGCCAACAGCTACAGGTCCATTTCGACCCCTAGTCTGGGACTTTCCATATGCTGTGCGTGCTCCCCTAAAAAGAAAAAGAAAAAAAGAGAAAGAAAAAAACATTCTCTAGGAACTGCCGTCTGAAGCGCCCTCGAGGACCTCTCCCCGGAGACAGTCTCTGAAGCTGGTCTGGGCCCTGAACCCCTGTCGGCCCTCCTCCCGCTGTCACCCCCTCCTCTCCTGAGCTCGCCATGTCCCTGTGGGGTGGGCAGGGGGTGGGGGGGATCACCTCCCCCAGCGCCGGCCCTCCCGCCCTAAGATGCTCTCAGCCCCGGGGTTAAAACCCTGCTCCGGCCTCGGGAATTGCAGGTCCATGCGCTTCTCCTCTGGGCCCAGAGTCGCCCCTCGTGGTGCTTGGCAGGGAGTTGCTGCATTCTAGATGCTTACGGAGGGAATGACGTCTGGGCTTGAAGAACGTCTCACAATCCAGAATGTTCTCTAACCACACCTTCTCGGGGCCCCGCCTGGGAACGAAGACCAGTCTTGTGGGCAGACTTTTTGTTTGTTTGTTTTTGCCGGAGCGGGAGGTGCACCCTGGCCCCGGGGCTGGTGCCCATGAGAACGGGGTCCAATCGCCTGATGGTGGAGAACTCAGCAAAGTCCTCTTTGGTAACTGCTCCAGGCGCTCGGAATGTCCCAATTGGCACAAATGAATGGTTTGGGGGTACCGAGTGCTGTGAGGTCTGTCTCTGGATGTAAAGGAAGGAGACAGGCTAAAATGGGGTGGATTCTGACCCCAGACTCAGAGGCATTAATTACTTAAATGAATAAGTATTAAATCAAAGACCTGGCTTCAACGATTAAACACAGATTAGCCCCTTGCTCTGCTTCCTGTAAAATCAAAAACATTTGGTTGAAGAATGGATGCCTGGGAGGGGAGCGCCTGCTGGGGAGGGGGCTGCTGGTCCGCCTTCCCCCACCAGCCGCTGGGCCCTCGAATGGAAATGCCAGGCTCTGGAGGATTCGGCGGCAGGGTCCTCTCACCGCCGCACTCAAGGATGCCCCCCCTCCCCTGCCCTGGTCAGCTCAGGCCTCTCCAGATATGGACTCTGGCCCGGTCCACTAGAGGGGGGCGCGGCAGGCTCCACATTGGTCTTTCGTGACTTTGCCGCCGGAGACTGGGGCTCCTACCTCATCTCAACCACACCCACTCAACTCAGGGTCTTTGGTGATAGTTCCAGGATGCTGATCTGGACTCGCTTCCCACTCTGCAAATTTCTGCTTTTAGCACAAAGTCCGAACTCCTCTGTGAATGTCAAAGCCCCTGGCACAAGAGAGGCCCCCTGCCCTGGGCTGTCCACTTTAGAAGGCCCCTGGAGAGGGGTGATTGGTAGCCTCCCAAACACACGTCCACTTGGAACCCCGGCATGTGGTCTTATTTGCCACAGAGGTCCTTGCAGATGGTGCAAAGAGGGCAGATGGGGTTAGATAAGGCCCTAGAGCGGAGGCCATCCTGGATCAGCTCGGCAGGCCCGAAGTCTAACAACGGACATCTTCATAAGAAGCAGAGAGGGGAAGGGTGTGCGCAGGCACAGGGAAGAACAGCCTGTGGGCTCAGAGGCACAGACCGCGGGGAAGCAGCCCGGGAACCCCCGGGGCCCCAGCTGCTGGAAGAAGCAGGAAGGACCCTCCCCTGGAGCCTCTGGAGGGAGCCCAGCCCAGCTGACACCTTGATTTTGGACTTCGGGCCTCTATATAGTGGTTATGAATTCTATAACTTTGCCCCGTCATTCAGCTTGTCAGTGGGGAGCTCATATCTACAGCCAGGTCATTCAGCCAACAAAGACCATGCTCTTGATGTCTTAGTTCAACGGTGGAAACTGGCCTAATTAAAGGGCCTGCTAATGTTATCATCAAAGGTGGAGCCAAACAGACCTGAGTGGAATTCAGGAACTGCCTGATCCAGGAGCACAAGGGCTTTGTCCAATTCATAGCTGCATTCTCTGGACTTTAAACTGTACCTAGCACACCGTAGGTGCTCAGTAAGTCAGCTCTGAATAAATCAGTGATGGGTGATCCTGTCTCCTCTCAAAAGGCAGGTCCCACTGGCCTTGGTTCAGTGGGCCGAGGCAGAGGTGGGGACTCTTGCCCACATCCACGCTTGGGGCAAGGGCAGGGGTCTTAGAAGGAATGTGCAGGCTGGGAGGGAGAAGCGAGCTTGGGAGGTTGGTCCTCGCACCTGACCCCGAGGAGGCTGAGCAACCTAAGCAGCTTTGTCCCCTCACGCTCCTGGGACCGGCTGCAGAGAGAGGCCAGAGTACTTTCGAGAACCCTGTGCCAATGAGCACACAATCCAAGAGCAGGGTGGCCCAGGCCAGTGAATCCCTGGCGGCAAGGCTGGCAGGGTGGGGGTGTCTAGCCAGAGGCGCTTTCGGGGGTTGGGGGTGGCTTCATTGAGGGGGCCTTGAAGGCCAAGGGCAGGGGGCCGTAGAGAGGGCTGTGGTACCCTGTGTTGGAAAGATCACTAGCTGCCGTCAGGGAGTGGACTGTGGGGGAGACAAGGGGACTCAGCAGGAGGCGAAGCAAAGATATGCCTGGATGGGCACGTGGTGGTGGTGGTGGGGCTGTTATTTCGGTTTAGAACCACCCGAAGCAGCCCACCTCCCTTCCTCAGGGTCTGAGGGACTGGTCAGATGCCCTGAGACAGGGAAGAGGATGGCTGTCCCATCTTCTTGGCCTCAGCTTCCCCGGCTGTGAAACAGGCAAGAACAGATCCTGCCCGCCCAGGTCTTGGCATCCAAGATGCTCAAGACAGGACTGGCTCTGCCGGCTCCCCCTGAACAAAGGGGACACCTCTGTTTGGGGCCAGGACTCCTCAAGGGACCAGGGGGGTGGGCTGCAGGGCCAGGCAAGACGAGGGCGTCCAGGACCCTCTGCCTCACTGCTTCTCTGGAGACCCTTGAGATCCGTGATTCTTGGCTCCGTGGGGGTTTGGTTTGGTTTGTTTTTTTTGGCCGTGCCTATGGCATGCAGAAGTTCTGGGGCCAGGGACTGAACTCGTGCTGCAATAGTGACCCAAGCTACAGCAGTGACAGTGCTGCATCTTTAAGCTGCTGCACCACCAGGGAACTCCCGGCTTTGTGTGCATTTGTGTGTGTGCATGCTCATACCCGCGCCCGCACATGCACTTTTTAAGGAGCATTTTAGGGGCTGTGAGAACCCCTGGGCCTTTCCCTCTTGAAGCCCCACCCTCAGGGGGAGCCCTCCCGAATCTCTGGGCCTTGGGCTGAGCCCCCTGCTCTGGGAAGAGGCCTGGCCGATTGCGGTGGCAGCTACCCTGGGGAGGGGGAGGTTCATAAAAGAGCCCTTCCCTCCCTTCTTGGGCCTGGGTCTCCGCAGGACACCGTGCCTGGACGCCTGGGGCCATTGCAATGCCCCTCTCAACAAAACCCTGCCATTTGGTTCATCAAAGCCATTTTGTCCCCGGCAGGGCCCAATTCACACCTGGTTGCAGGTCAGTGAACAGGCCTAGGAGGAGCTGGAATGAGTTTACAATGGGGCAGGGGGCAGGGTGGCGGTGGAGGCGGGGGGGCTGGCCCCTGGAGGCTGAAGAATTGGCACCTTTTGGAGCCCATGGTTGGGGTCTGCCTCTCTCTGCAGGCCTGCCCCCACTCCACATGGACAAGCAGGAGGAAGGGCCCTCTGGAGCCAGCCACCAGGAAGCAGCTGGGGCCCCAGACCTGGGGAGCCCTCCAGGTGTTTGGGGGGGCAGCCTGCCCCACCTCCCTGCAGGCACCACACCAAGGCTCCCTGCCTGTGCCAGCCAGGGCCACTCTGCCTCTCAGCTGGTCCCCTCAGCACAGTCAGAGTGGCCTTCTCCAGAGCTGACTGTTTCACAATTCCCATTGCCACCCCTGCCCCACCCCCGCCACCCAGTATATAGATTTCCAGAGCCTTCTATCAAGCCCAGGATCCTGGCTGCCCCTGGTCTCTTGGACGCTCCCCCGTGCCCCCTCCTCCAGCGCACAGGCCTCTCTGGAACACCAGCCCTCCTTCAATTATCACCCCTCAGGTCGGGTTTTTTCCTGCCCAGCCACCCCCTCCTAAGTCTCTCACAGCCCAGATTTCATGACGTGACCAACATCTGTCTTCCTGGGCTCCTGGGGGAGGGACCCCATTGGTGTTTGCTCACCTGGGTGTCCCTGCCATCATAGCAAGCCACGGGCACGGCAGGTCCCCCTCAGATGTGTGTTGGGTGGAGTGAGACTGGTGGAGGGGGTTTACAGATGTCTGGGGTGAGCACTGCCAGGCCAAGGGGACCCCAGCAGGACCCAGCCTTTCCTCTCCTGATGAAGTGAAAGACACACACTCCAGCTGGGGCAGCCTGTGCCCCAGGTAGGGGACCTTGAGGGGCCCAGGAGCCTGTACGCCCTACCTATGCACAGCCCTGGCTCCAGCCCCAGGGCCTCCCCCAGGCCCCCTCCAGCACCAGGCCAGGGAGCCAGGGCATCTACCCACCTGCTGCGACGGGGGCGGGGCTTGATGGTTTACTCAGGCCCCCACCCCACCCCACCCCACCCCAGACCCACGCATGGCAAATTGGTGTGGGGCCTGGCTCTGGGCGTGTCCCTGTTGGATACAGGCAGGATGGGAGAGGGTGCCTCTGGCCCCTCTAACGAAACGGTGACAAACCGGGTGGCCTCAAACAGCAGGCATGGTTGTTCTTACAGTTCTGGAGGTTGGAGACCTAAAGGGGCTCCGCCGGCCAACTTCAAGGTCACGGGACTGGGTTTCGTCCGCGTGCTCCGGGGGAGGGTCTGTGTTCTTGCCTCTGCCACCTCCTGGGGGCTGCATGCGTCCCTCGGCTGGTAACCTCATCACTCTGCCCTGTGTCCACCGCCGTGTCTCTGGCTCTGACGCTCACCTCCTGCTTCCCGCCGGTAAAGGCCCTTACGACCACCTGAGCCCCACGGGTAAGCCAGACACTCGGCCTTCATTCCATTCCATCCTTAACTGACCACCTGTGTGGCGTCCCCTCTGCCACAGAAGGTACTGTGTTCACAGGCTCCCGGGATTAAAACGTGGACCTCTGTGGGATGAAAAGGATGCTTCGAATCCTCTCTGGGAACTGAGACGGCGCCCAGCTGAGAGAATCAGAATGGCAGGAGCTGGGAGTTCCCTGGTGCACTAGTGGGTAAGGATTTGGCATTGTCACTGCTGTGGCTCAGGTTTGATCTACCTGGGAACTTCCACATGCCGCGGGTGGGGGAAAGAAAGAAAGAGAGAGAGAGAGAGAGAGGGATGGAGGAAGAAAGGTGAGAGGGAGGGAGGGAGGCAGGGAAGAAAAGAAAACGAGAAAAGAAAGGAAAAGAAAAGCAGCAGTTCGCCCTGCCTCGGGGGTCCTGGGCCTCTGCTGGGCCAGACTCGCCTGTTCCCTGTAGCAGCTCCCTTTGTCCTCAGAACGATGCTCTCAGGAAGGTGTGGTCATCACCCATGCTGAACAGGTGAGAAAACCATAGCTGACCAAATTCAGCCAGGAAAGCTGGGGCTGGGGTCCAGCTAATGGGGGGCAGGGGGCGGTGGGGGTGACCCCAGGGTTGCCTACCATCCTGGTCCCACCCTGCAGCTGTCTGGGCTTGGTTTTAACCTTTGCTTTGAGAAACATGTCTTGGCAGGTGACATATACACAGAAAAGTTCACAGACGGGGGACTTGCCTCCAAGAACTTGACCATGGAGCCAGCATCCTGATCAAGACCCAGCCAGCACCCGTGAGACCCCAGGCCATGCCCAGCACCTTGCCCCAAGGGTAACCGCTCCAGACTCCTATCGATGCACCTGAGTTTTGCCTGCTTTTGCTTTGTCTGAAGGAATCATTCAGTGTCTGTGCTGCGGAGTCTGGCTGCATTGTCTTGACATCTGCCCGACCCAGTCATGGTTCCTTGGCGCGCTGCTGCCTGGGCACCAGGCTTACCCATGTGCTCACCTCCCCATGGGCTTTTGCGTGGAGTCCAGCTTGGGTTTTTTAAATGTATTATTTTATTTTTATTAGAGTATAGCTGATTTGCTGTGTCGTGTCAATTTCTGCTGTACAGCAAATTGATCCAGTCATGCAGATATATACATTGTTTTTCTCGTATTATCTCCTATCATTCTGTCTATTCCAAGGGATTGGATATGGTTTCCTGGGCTGTACAGTAGGGTCTCATTGCTTATCCATTCTTTTTTTTTCCCTTCCAGGGCTGCGCGTGCAGCATATGGAAGTTTCCAGGCTAGAGAGTCTAATCGAGGTGCAGCTGCCAGCCTACATACGCCACAGCCACAGCCACGCCAGATCCGAGCCACATCTGTGCCCTGTGCCACAGCTTGTGGATCTGACAGGGCAACCTTAGATCCCTAACCCACCGAGCGAGGCCAGGGATTGAACCCCCATTCTCACGGACACTATGTCAGGTTCTTAACCCACTGAGCCACAACGGGAACTCCTAGAAGATTTCCATCACCTTAAAAAGAAATCCTGCATCTCTCTAATTCCCGCACCCCTCCCAGCCTCCTGGGGACCCCCAGTCAAGCCTCTGTCTCTAGATGCGCCGGTTCTGGACTTTTCACATAAATGGAAGCCTACACCGTGTGGTCTTTTGTGACTGGCCTTTTTCGTTTAGCAGACTGGTTTTCAAAGTTCATCTGTGTCGCAGCCTGGGTCAGGGTTTTGTGCCCTTTTATGCTAAAGGACATTCCACTTTGCGTCTGCTGTGGTGCTGCGGGGCCCTGCTGCCCTGAGCATTCACATACGCATTTCTGTGTGGACTAAGTTTTCATTTCTGGGAGTGAAATTGCTGGGCCCCAGGGTCCCTCTAGATTTAAGCATTTGGGGAACTTGCAGGCTGTTTCCCAAAGCCTCCTCACCGACACCTGTTATTCTCTGACTTCTTGATCCCAACCGGCTTGGTGGGTGTGAAGATGCAACATTCACTCTTGCTTGAATCCTGACCGGGTCTCTTTGGGGGGCAGCATGGGAGAGGCTGGGGAGGCTGGCTGGGGGACCACCCGGGTGCTGGGCTGATGGCCCCAAGCGGCATTTCTGATTTTCCCTGAGAACTGAAGCCTCCCTGGGTCTGAAGCCTTTCCTTTCCAAACAGGAGGGGGAAATGAATGCCTACCCACGGAGCGCCAGCTGTCTACCCAGCCATGTTCTAGATTCTAGAGACTTGGGGCCCATGGGAATCTGAGGTCCTGGCTTCCTGGACCCTACATTCTGGAAGGGCAGGAAAATAAATAAGGGGACCATTTCAAATTGTGGGAAATGCCTCAAAGCCAATGGTGGGATGGTGTGCAGAGGGCTTCCGGGGCGGGTGCTGGCACCCAGCTGGCCTGGGCTTGTTCAGAACCACAAGGTCATGGCAGGAGCAACTCGGCAGCATGTGTGGTGTGCAGGGCATGGAGCTGGAGGCCCAAATGGCCTCTTGAGTGCAGCCAGGCCCACACTCTGCGGGCCGCGCGTTCCTGGGCCTGGAGTTTGTGCTGTGGATCCGAGTAAACCAGTGGGTTGGTGGAGCCTTTAATCAGGCCAAAATTGCTGTGGCTGCCCCCAGGATGTGCATCCGAGGAGCCACGAGGCGGGCCCAGCCATTAATTCCAGGTTGAGCCAGTTTAATAAATAGCTAAATAAAGAAACTGAGAAGAGCTTCACAATCAGCCTGGTCTCCTCCCTAAGTGGTAGATGGATCCCTGTTTTCCTAAAATAAGTCCCTTCTGTTGCCTGGTGGCGAAGCAGCCGGAGCCCTCTGCAGGATGAAAGCCCCTGCTGCTGGGCCACACAGTTCCCTGCTCTCGGAGCAAAGTGACTGAGCCCAGCCTGGGGGTGGGAGGGCTCCCTGTAGATCAAAAACCACCCCCATGGGTGCTGAGTCCCTCTTCTCCTTGGGCATTGAGAGCCCCCTGCATACCTGTACCTGCCAGCCTGTCAATCTGGAACTGCTCCCCAGGTGCCAGGGGACCGACCCCTGTCCCCATGGGACCCCAAGGGCACAGACCTCCCTCCCCTCCTGAATCTCCCTGGCAAATCACACAGTCAGTGGGCGCCTGTACCCAGGAAACATGCTCACCACCTGCCAGCAGCCTGGTGACCCTGAGCCTTGGCTGTCTGCTCTGGAAAGGGGGCCTCTCCGACAAGCCTGCCAAGCAAGACTGTCCGAAGGTCTCCGTGTGGCATTTGGTGCGTGGAGGCCCGAGCCAGCTCCGACTCCCGTGTCTGCTCTCTAGACACCCCAGGGTGGTTCTGTCTCAGAGCTGGCACGGTGAGAGGGAGGTCAGGAGGGGCCAGGCTTGTCCAAGATGACCTGATCTAATCAGCATTCAGGAGCCCACCTTCTCTCGTGCTCCGGGTCTGCCCAGCTGTCCTGAGCCCACTGCACCTTTACAAAATGCCAGCGGGGCCCACACGAGTGTCTGCCCATTCTGCAGATGTGGACACAGGGGCAGAAAAGCCCACGTGGGGATGTGGCAGGCTGGGGCTAGACCCAGGCCCTGGAATGCATCCTCTCCTCTTTCGTTCCATTCGTTCGCTCCCTCATTTCCATGCATTCCTCCTCTGCAATGTCCCCACCGACCCAGGACCAAGCCTCATAGGACCCCCATCCTGGACCCAACCTGGGCACCCGTCTCAGTGGGGGCCGCTGTCCTTCCTTTTGGGGTCAGGCCTGTGGACATGATTTAGGAATTTGCGAGTGCTATGGGCTAAACTGTGCCCTCCCAAATCTTGCGTTGGAGTCCTGACCCCCAGCACCTCAAAAGGCAATTGTATTTGGCGATGAGTCTTTAAAAGAGTGATTAGGATAAAAAGAGGTCACTAGGGTGGGGCCCCGATCCCGTAGGACTTGTGTCCTTAGAGGAAGAGGAGGTCAGGACACAGACACACACAGAGGGGTGGCCCTGTGAGGACACAGGGAGCAGATGGCCGTCTACACGCCCAGGAGAGAGGCCTCGGGAGGGACCAGCCCTGCCCGCCCCTGGGTCTCCGACTCCAGCCTCCAGGACCGGGAGAAAATAAATTTCTGCTCTTTAAGCCACCTCATCGGTGCTTTGTCATGACAGCACTGGCAAACCACAGAGCTAGGAACACTCTGGGGTCACCTTCTGATCTCTCTGAGTTAGGGGTGGGGAGTTCCCTGACCTCCCCCACCCGACAACCAGGGCTCTTAAGCTGTCCAGAAAAAAGGACACCTCTCCTGGGAGTTCCCCTTGTGGCTCAGGGGTAGCGAACCCAACTTGTAACCATGAGGATGCAGGTTCAGTTCCTGGCCTCTCTCAGTGAGTTAAGGATCCGGCATTGCCATGAGCTGTGGTGTAGGTTGCAGACATGGCTCGGATCTGACGTTGCTGTGGCTGTGGTGTAGGCCGGCAGCTACAGCTCCAATTGGACCCCTAGGCTGGGAACTTCCATATGCCACGGGTGCAGCCCTAAAAAGCAAAACAAACAAAACAAACAAAAAAACCCCCTCCTCTGTTTACTCCATTCTCAAGATATGCTGACACAGCTTCTCCTCATTAGCCCTGTGATCCAGAAGCCATCTTTGAAATCAGACCCAAGCACAGAGAGGCTGAGTGACTGGCCCAGCCTCACACAGCATCAAAGCCCTGGCGGCTGGGGCTGGAGAGAAGGGCAGGGTGAAACGGGGCCTGGGGTGATGGGCCATCCAGGCTGGAGAGGGGACTTCATCTCCCTCACTGGCATGCAGAGACCACCCTTAAGGCTTATCCATCCAGCTGCTGTGCCCATGTGGGTGCGGCAATGCTGAGGCGTGGCCTCTCGAGGCAAGGTCCAGGCTGGAAGGTTCTGGAAGCTCCTCCAGCCACTGCAGCATTATCAGGCACCCCAGCAATGTGCCCAGAAGATGTTCATTGATAAGCTACTTGTAAATGGGGAGGAGCTGTGATAATTAATGCGGAGAAGCGATAACTGTTGAGCGTGGGAATAGCCAGGTGAACTTGGCTGAGAGTCAGAAAGCAGTAGCTGCCGCCTGGAAGCTCCTCGACTTCCCGGTCAAGCTCCAGCGCCTCCAGTTCTTCAAGGCTGGGCCCCATCTTCTGAAGGTTGGTTGGTTTGCTTGTAATAATTAGTAGTTTATTTTTAGTGCAGTTTGAAAACTCTCAGAACAATGGAGTTTGGCAGGTCTCTCTATTATGAACATTTTGCAATATTGTGACACATTTGTTTCAACTGATGAACATTCTGATACACTGTTGTTGGCTAAAGCCCCTGGTTTACCAGCATTGGCTCCCTACCTTATGTTCCCCCTGGGTTCTGCCCAAGTGCAATATCACCCAGACGGTGCGGCCAGGCGGTCCGGCAATGTGTGTTTGCGGTGATCCTGATACACAAGGACCTGGTCCAGGTGGCACGAGGGGTCAAGATAATGTCTCTGTCTTTGCCTTTGAAGCGGACGACCTGCACACAGCAAATAGTTGGGTCTCACTTGTGTATCCAAGCTGACCGTCTCTGCCTTTTATTGGGGAGGGTGTTGGCCGCTTATATACAGTGGGGTCGCTGAGATGGCTGGGCTGATGGGTGCCTTGTTGATTTTTTTCTGTCTTCTAGCCTCTGTTTCCCCTTTCCTCTTCCATCTGCTTATTAGCTTTACCTCTTTGTTTCTTTTTTGTTTGCTGGTTTGGCACTCCTTTTGATGTTTCTGTGCCACCACCTACCATTGCGTCCTACACAATTTTACACAGAGTACGAGTCTCACTGCAATATCTTTGCTTTAAGCGGCCATTTATATTTCTAAGGAGATTTTTTAAAATAAAAAGAAAAAGTTATTTATTTTGCTTCATGAAAGAACCTTTTGCCCTGGTGCCTTGTTAAGCCTGGGTAGTGTGATTTTTTTTTTTTTAAGTTTGCGACATTTGGGAAAGCAAAAATTATAGTTGTTGTGGGCATTAATTTAAGCATTGAGCATTGTATATTTCATATAGTAATGACATTTTTTTTAAGGGCCGCAGGTGCAGCACATGGAAGTTCCCAGGCTAGGGCTCAAATCGGAGCTACACCTGCCGGCCTACACCACAGCCACAGAAATGCTGGATTCAAACTGCCTCTGTGACCTATACCACAGCTCACGGCAACACTGGACCCTTAACCCACTGAGTGAGGCCAGGGATCGAACCCTCATCCTCGTGGATACTAGTCTGGTTCATTTTGGCTGAGCCACAGTGGAAACCCCAATACAGTAATTACATTTAACATTGGGTATTTATTATGTGCTAGGCTCTCTGCTGCCTGCTTTATGTCCACAAAGCCATTTATGCAATGAAACAGCTCTGCAAGGTGGATTCTATTAAGTTTGTTGTTGAAGATGAGAGCACCAAGAGATTGTCCCTGCCATGCCCCCACCATGCCCCCACTGCTTTGAAGGACAAGGGTCACCCACCGGTATTTCCCCACGTAGCCCACACCACCCAAGCCACCTGCATGAGCCATTCCTCAGCTCTGCCGCTCGCCTGACTCCGGGGCTGTTGGCTATAGCGGAACCCACTGCAAAATGAAAATGGCAGCCTCCGGTTAAAAAAGTTATTAAGAAGTCTCCAGAATATGTAAAGAACTCTTACAACTTGACAACAAAACTAGTTTAAAGAACAGGCAGGGAGACCTGAACAGCCATTTCTCCAGAAAAGACATACACATGGCCCATACGCACCTGAAAGGATGCTCATTATTCTCGCCAAACACAAGCACAGGTGGCAAAATCAGGCAGATAGCATTTGCAGCAGAGAAAGTTGTTGCTGATTTTTTTTTTTTTTCATGGAGAAATGTCTGCGCCAGTGGTGCTGGGCTGTGGTCGGTGCCTTGGGAAAGAACCAGGTCCCCACATGTTAGTTTCTTGCCCACATCCCAGAGCAAGCCAGGGGGGACCCCAGGCTGCACAAGGCTGGGTGGTGCTCTGTCCAGTGCTGACCTGCTTCCTGACAGAGTCCTGGACCATTAGAGCCCAAGAGAAAACCTGTGCCTCTCAAATGTCTGGCTGGGGAGCATGGCAAAGGGGGACACAGCAGAGAAAGAGGGTGTCCGGCTCTGCCTCGCACCCCCCCCCCCCGCCCCCGATGCTCCATTTCACTTGGAAAGGGGCAGTCCTGCCAAAGAAACGATTTTAATAGTGACATGCAACCATGCCCTTCAAAGAGTGAGTCTCCGGGAAAGGAAGCTGCCTGTCCAAGATTCCGGGAGCTCGCATTCAGTGAGAACCTCTTTGTGGCAAGGTCCAAGCTGGTCATCTTGTCCTGGCCTCCCCGATGCCCAGCGACCTGACCCTGCTGATGGCAGGATGCCCTAGACTCTGCAGGGACTGATCCCCTGCCCGGTCGCCTTGCCACAGGAAAGCCTTGGGGCCCATGTCCCACCCTCCACCCCCCGAACTGGCTGCATTTAACTCAGATGCAGCAGATCATGTGTCTGCCCCGGGCAAGAGAACTCTTTGGTTTTTGGTTTTTTGTTTTAGTTTTCTTTTGCCTCTTAGGGCTTGATGCATGGCATATGGAAGCTCCCAGGCTAGGGGTCTAATTGGAGCTGCAGCTGCCAGCCTACACCACAGCCACAGCAACTCGGGATCCAAGCTCCATCTGCAACCTACACCAAAGCTCATGGCAATGCCAGATCCCTAACCCACTGAGCAAGGCCAGGGATCGAACCCACCTCCTCATGATACTAGTCAGGTTCTTAACCTGCTGGGCCCCAACGGGAGTGCCCAAGAGAATTTTCTTTGCCATGCTCATCCATGCCAGCTCCTTTGGGACCTGGGCCACCATCCTGCAAGTTCTCCTCCTCCCCTGTGGGCCGCACCCTCCTCACACACCGTGGGTACCCAGCACCCATACACTGGGGCTTCCTGCTGGACTCACAGCAGAGACGAGCAGCTGCTTTTGAAACTTACCCTGATAGATCACACCCGCAGCCACCAAGCTCACGTAAGTTCCCATCGCTCTGAAATGTACATCCTTAGCCCAGGGGAGCCCGAGGTCCTCCCCAGCCTGCCCTGCCCCCTGCTGTGCTCAGTTCACAGCTCTCCCCCACCCCTCCGGACCCAGCTCTGGGCCATACTCTGCTGCCACAGGACCTTGGCACATGCTGGCTCCTTGGTTTAGAGCGGTCCTGCCCATCCACCATCACCCGGCTGATGCCTTCCCGTCAGACAGGCCAGGCTGCCTTCTGCTGTGTGTTGTCTCCTCCAGGGCTCTGCTCCTTCCCGCATCTGTAGTTATTTCAACTCCCCATTTATACCGAATTGATGCCTGGGTGTTGAGGCTGGGGGTCGGGATCCCAGGAGTGGAGGGGACATCCAAGGGGAGGGGACATCAGTGCTATGCAAATGCAAATCATGACTAACTCAGCAGGTGGGCAGTCGGGGTCAGGGACCATCCTAAGTCACAGCCCCCTCTACCCGGGAACTGTGTGCCCCTCGTACGTAGGTCATTGCCACATACCCTCCCGGGTGGACTCTGCTAAGTCAGGATTTAGCTGTCACCCTGGGTGACGAGGGTCTCTCCCCTGCCAGCTACCGCAGAGCACAGGTGGGAGGGTTCCTGCACCAAGGCACCTGACCTCCCTCAGCCTTCCCATCGATAAAACGGAGGTAATGACCCGGGCCGCCTGATGGGGCTGAGTGAGATATCGGCTGACCGGGTCTGCCGGCCCAGTGCCCGGCGCCTCCCCAGCATCGCTAAGTGGCCGGACCCACTGGGTGCCTGCTTCCAGTGTGGAATGGGAGGACAAAGCCTGGTCACTGAATGCCCAGTCTCCCTGGCCACCCCTCCCCAGTCAGGGACGGCAGGGACCCTGGGGGGGGCGGGCTGACCCTGCGGCCCCTTTGAAGGTGCTGAGACTGACCCTCCCCCCCTTGGCGGCTGGTGTGGGGCTGGTCTTGGAGCTGGCACCCCGTCACCAGGGCGTGACCACGGAAGAGAACGTCCCCTCCGCGGCCTGGGGCTGGCATAGCGGGCTGGCAGCGAAGCAGAACAAATCCGCAGAGACCTTCCTGTACCCCCGCCCGCGAGAGTAACCTAATCTGGGGGGGGGCAGGGCCCCGGCCGGGGCGGGGGCGCCCCTGCGGCCTTCGGGCTGCTGTGTGTGTTCACGGTAATTTGAGGGCTTCCAAAGGGGGGGGGTCAATCATTTGATGTGGCAATTAACGAGGGGCTTTTGTCATCCGGAAACACACAGCCGCCCACTTCAATCGCCCTGTTTGTGCCCCGGCAGGAGCCAAACAGCCCCGGCGGCAGATAACGGGTGCACTTCAAACGGCTCCAGGTCGGGCGCCCCTGGAACCGCCAGGCCGCGCTGCGCCCCCGCCCTTCGTGCAGCCAAAGCGTTACTTTTCCCATGAGAAGTTCCGGCCTTAATGGCATCGGAGGACAAAGGCGGGCCCTCGCCCACCCGAGAGGTTTTCATGCGGGTGCCCGGCTCTCAAGGTGGGGGGAGGGGAAGGCACTTCCCCCTGATTGAGAGGGTGCGTGGCCGCCCACGTCGGGCGAGCCAGGGAGTCCCCTGGATGCCCACCCGGGGCCTGCCTCCCTGCCCCATCCCTACTGGGGGGCGGATAGGGGTGCTGAGCTTTGCTCCCAGCACCCCAGAGGAGACTCCCAGGTGGCGGGCAGCTCCTCTGTGGGTCAGATCATGTTGGAACAGGGACAGCGACCTGCACGGACAGGGGCACCCGCCAGCCTCAGCCCCAGACAGCCTGGGGCCATCACCTGCCGGTTTCCAAGCCAGGCTGGAGAAGGTGTGGAGACTTGTCCAGGGCTGCAGCTGGGCCCGGGGAACAGAAGCCTGAAGGGCCCGGCAACACCAGATGACCACGCTGCCTGCCATTGCAGACCTGCGGCTGAGGGCGCACCAAGACACCCCCCACCCCCCGAGCCTCCTCACCTGGAAAATTGGGTTTTCCTCAAACCCAATCTTTGCAGTAGCACAAGGGGTGTTGCAAGGCCTGGCAGAGAAGGACCTCAACCCCCTCTGGGCACTTACTAGAGCTCTGCCAGTTCCCTCTGGGCCTCATTTCTCACCCATGAGACGGAGCGCTGGGCAACAACAGAGACAAAGTGCCCGCACACCTGCTGGGGGCCCAGCTCCAGCCCTGCTGGTCTGTGTCTGGCTGGGACCACAGCTGACCCGCTGACATCTCACCCCTGGCTCCTCTCAGGCTGTCACCTAGGAATGAGGTCAGGGGGAGGGGGCAGTGGGCTGGTGGGACATTCTTGCCCATCTGTACCCAAGCCAGGTGCCGCCTGAGTGTTCACACAACAGGCACAGACGGGCCCTTGCTGGTGGAATGAATTCAAGCGTTCATCATTGGCTGAATCGGTCCTTCCAGACCACGCCGTGGTGGACAGAAGGCCAGAGGGGCGCCCTCTGCTAGAACTTCCGCTTGGTGGGGCCCGGAGGACAAAGACACAGACGGAGCCTTCTGGTGTGTTCAGCGGTGAGACCGCTGATGATGGAGGGAGAAGCCGGGTCCCTGTGGACTGGGCAATGAGGCAGGGCTCTCTCGGAGGTGATGTGGGAGCAGAGGGCAATGAGGGGAGTGGGCTGACCTGCAGGAGGAGCGGGTCTGTGGGCTCAGGGACAGAAGAAGCACCCATGTGCCTGGGCTGGCTGGGGGCCTGGCAAGGACCCCCAGGTCCCATCGGGAAGGGCCTTGCCTGCCAGCAAAGGGAGCTACTTTTAGCCTGAATGCACAGGGACCCTTAAGTCGATGCTCCAGCCTTGCCACGCTCCTGCTCTGCAACCCTCCATGGCTCCCCAGGGCCTCCCCAAGGATCTCTTTCTGGCACTGGTCTTCACAGCTCAGCATAACGTGAACCTAACGCCTCTCTGCTTAGGGCTTCTGTCCTTCCTTTATGCACCAGGCTACCTCCCCATTTCTTAAAAGTGTCTCATGGTCCTGCCTCTGCCCTTTGACCCAGAGACACCTCCATCCTAAATGCCACCACTGCTACCCCTCCACCAGCAAGGAACCCCCATGAAAACATCACCTCCCCCAAGAGGGCGCCCGACCCTGAAAGCTCCCTAGGATGGACAGCACAGGCAACCCTGCTGTGTGGCCTTAGGCTAGGTGTTAACCTCTCTGAGCCTCTCTGTAAAATGGGATGTTGATAGTGAGGTACCACAGTGGGGTTGTTGGTGGGGTTAAATGACCGAATGGGTGGGTGAGAGGGATTGGCATTACCGTATATCATGTAATATAAGACATCACTGATTGTAAGATGGACCATTATTTTATATCCCTCTAAGGGTGGAAAAAGGCTGACAGTTAAGCCGTGACACACCACGAAGTTCCCTTCAAGGGAGTCGAGAAGTTCAGATTTTAACTGGAAGGAAGCAGTTGGGGTTTTAAGCTAAAGAAATGTGGGGACAGATTGGAGCCCCGAGAGGCCTCAGTTGCTGTCCTGCTGGAGTTTTCCCCTGGAATTCCGAAGCTGGAAAGGATGGGGAAATGGAGACACAGAGAAAGGAGGCCAAGCATGGGGTCCCTTGGGGAGCTGAGTCTGCAGGTGGGGGTGGGGGAGGGGCAGGTGAGCACAGAGCCAGGAGCCCGCCCTGCGAGTCCCCCGCTCTCAGAGGAGGTGGTCCCAGCCAAGGTCTGGGAAGTCGGGGTTTTGGTGGTCCCTTCCCATTGCAAACATAAAGGAGGATCAGAGCTGATGGTGGGAGTCCTGGGTCAGCCCTTTCGTGAGGCCCCCACACTTCACTGGTCCCTGCATTTGGCGTCGCGTCAGCTGGATGGGGCCTGGAGATGAGACGCTGGGGGTCACGACCCAGAGGGAGAGGTGCTCAAGTTCTTCCTGCACAGAGCACCTGGCAGATGCTGAGCCCCTGCTCTGCTTCATGGTCTGGGCGCCGTGGGAGGCAGGGGGGAGGGCCCGGCTCTGGGCTCACCTGCTGTGTGACCCTGGGTAGGAAGCTGCCCTTCTCTGGGCTGGCAACGGCCATCTTCCCGATGTCCGGAGACCTTACAGTTAATGCCCTCCTGGTCAATAAATGAGGTCCCCAAACCCAGGTTCCACTACCTCCCTGGCCCACTCTGGGTGGCAGCCACCTCCCCAGGCCCCACTCCTGGTGTGAGGGCTTGGGGTCCACCTTAGGAACGTGCCCAGCCGGGCCTGGCTTCTACCCCAGCTGGCACCTTTGCCTGCCTCTTCCCGAACCCATGTGCCCTCCCGAGCATGGCTAGTTTCTCCTCTACATTTAGGCCTCAGCCAGAAGTCACCATTTCTGAGCAGCTTCTGCAGGGCCACGTCACCCTGGCTGCTCCACTGCCAGCCCTGGGGCCTTGTTCTCTGCTTTCCCTTCTGCCCCCATCAGGGCTGCAGGTTGGGGAAGGAGGGGCAGGCATCCCTCCCCGGCCCCTGCTCCCCGCCCTCAGAACACGGAGATAGGAGCATAGGGGGCAGTGGTGAGGACATTTTCAGGTGGGGTTTCACTTCCTGTCCCCTCCCTAAGAAAAGCTGAACTGTGCACATTCTTCCACTCGCGTGGAAGAGAGAGAAAGCGGTCAGGCCACCTCGCAGGAACTGCAGGCTCACGAGTTCCAGCTCCTTCTCAGCCTGGGCCACACCATCACGTCTTTGGTCTAGCAGTGTGATTTTGATTTTTTTGAGTTGTATCGAAGCATAGTTCATTTACAAGGCCGTGATAGTTTCTGCTGTGCGAAAAAGTGACCCAGTCATGTTTATAGACACATCCATTCTCTCTCAGGTTCTTTTCCCACATAGGTAGTTTTCACTTTTTTAAGGTCCGTAAACAAAGGCAGCCCTCCCACCTGGCCGTGAGTGATCGTACTTTTGGAGTTGGTCAGCGTGGGCCAAAAGTGTTCTCAGTGGTTCTGTCCCTCCCTGTCTCTGTGACCCCGTCCAGGGCCCACAGGCGAGGCCCGAGGCTGGGGCAGGTGATGCCCCCAAGCTCCTTGTCCCAGGGACACAAGCCCCAAATGCATATTGATGATTTGCCGAAGAGGGCATCCCTTCCTGATGATGACAGCCCCCAAAGGCCAGGCCCAGGCCCCAGCCCTGCCTGACCTGCCCTACAGGGGGGCTTGGGGACACTGCCTTGGAGAGCTACCCAAGCAGGAAGGACTCAGAGGACAGCTGGAAGAGGGGCCCCCACCCCATTCACACATCTCACTGGGGTGAGTCCAAAGGGGTCAAGGGTCCCCCTGGGGTGGGGTTTGGAGACATCGTGTGAGACGCTGTTCTCTTCTTGGCCTGGGTGATGGTGGCTACACGGGTGCCATCTCACAGCCAATCATTCAGCAGTTCAAGGGAACACAT